>NW_027129077.1:37500-75000 GCF_037325665.1 Littorina saxatilis
ACTTGCTCGGATAGTCACACATGTGTGATTTTAAGTGTGTATCAGAAAACTTGCTGGATTAAAGATAATAAAAACATATTAAAAAAACTACTACCAATGGATATGTTTAATTTTCATGTTGAAACGATCGAACAATCCCCTCCTTGATTTCAGAAGTCAAGTGGTTGTTAGCTAGTGAAAGATGCTCCCTAAGTCAAGTGGTTGTTAGCTAATGAAAGATGCTCCCCAAGTCAAGTGGTTGTTAGCTAGTGAAAGATGCTCCCTAAGTCAAGTGGTTGTTAGCTAATGAAAGATGCTCCCCAAGTCAAGTGGTTGTTAGCTAGTGAAAGATGCTCCCTAAGTCAAGTGGTTGTTAGCTAGTGAAAGATGCTCCCTAAGTCAAGTGGTTGTTAGCTAGTGAAAGATGCTCCCTAAGTCAAGTGGTTGTTAGCTAGTGAAAGATGCTCCCTAAGTCAAGTGGTTGTTAGCTAGTGAAAGATGCTCCCTAAGTCAAGTGGTTGTTAGCTAATGAAAGATGCTCCCCAAGTCAAGTGGTTGTTAGCTAGTGAAAGATGCTCCCTAAGTCAAGTGGTTGTTAGCTAGTGAAAGATGCTCCCTAAGTCAAGTGGTTGTTAGCTAGTGAAAGATGCTCCCCAAGTCAAGTGGTTGTTAGCTAGTGAAAGATGCTCCCCAAGTCAAGTGGTTGTTAGCTAATGAAAGATGCTCCCTAATCAAGTGGTTGTTAGCTAATGAAAGATGCTCCCTAATCAAGTGGTTGTTAGCTTGTGAAAGATGCTCCCCAAGTCAAGTGGTTGTTAGCTAGTGAAAGATGCTCCCCAAGTCAAGTGGTTGTTAGCTAGTGAAAGATGCTCCCTAAGTCAAGTGGTTGTTAGCTAGTGAAAGATGCTCCCTAAGTCAAGTGGTTGTTAGCTAATGAAAGATGCTCCCTAAGTCAAGTGGTTGTTAGCTAGTGAAAGATGCTCCTAATATACCAATTGCCCCGTGAACAAAAGTTATGTTGCTTGCACTTCAAAACTAATTTGGGGGGCAGAAATATATTATTTTTAAAGAGAAATTCCTCAGTTTGTGTGTCAGCAGCCTTCGTTTTCAATGTAATTATTGTTGTTATTGCTGCTGTTTTTATGTGGTTTTCGTTTGGGTGCCGATTGTATAATTACATTTTAGACTGAAGAGTCCCTCTGTTGAACACTAATACTTATTATGTTTGCTACTTTTGCTAGTAGAACTACACACTATATCGCACTGTGTTAAAAACAGGCTATAAAAGCTGTGTTCAAAAGTGGAACACTTCAGTTCAGGGTGTATTTTGTCTGTGAATGCGGATGATCAGAAAGCTGGCTGAAAGCGACATGCACAAACAACGCAGACTGTGCAAAGGACCAGACGGGGTGCTTTTCCGGACACTGCTTGTGCGCGGATGGCTACTTCTTCTCACACTCACAGGCCGCGTGTGTGCAAAGTGAGTTCTGTCGGTGTGTCTGTCTGTATATCTGTCTGTCTCTATCTTTTTATGTTTTTGTCTGTCGGTGTGGCTGTCTGTATATATGTCTGTCTCTATCTCTTTTTGTCTGTCGGTGTGGCTGTCTGTAGATCTGTCTGTCTCTATCACTTTCTGTTTTTGTCTGTCGGTGTGGCTGTCTGTATATATGTCTGTCTCTATCACTTTCTGTTTTTGTCTGTCGGTGTGGCTGTCTGTATATATGTCTGTCTCTATCTCTTTTTGTCTGTCGGTGTGGCTGTCTGTATATATGTCTGTCTCTATCTCTTTTTGTCTGTCGGTGTGGCTGTCTGTATATATGTCTGTCTCTATCTCTTTTTGTTTTTGTCTGTCGGTGTGGCTGTCTGTATATCTGTCTGTCTCTATCTCTTTTTGTCTGTCGGTGTGGCTGTCTGTATATCTGTCTGTCTCTATCTCTTTTTGTCTGTCGGTGTGGCTGTCTGTATATCTGTCTGTCTCTATCTCTTTCTGTTTTTGTCTGTCGGTGTGGCTGTCTGTATATCTGTCTGTCTCTATCTCTTTCTGTTTTTTGTCTGTCGGTGTGGCTGTCTGTATATCTGTCTGTCTCTATCTCTTTCTGTTTTTTGTCTGTCGGTGTGGCTGTCTGTATATCTGTCTGTCTCTATCTCTTTCTGTTTTTGTCTGTCGGTGTGTCTGTCTGTATATCTGTCTGTCTCTATCTCTTTTTGTCTGTCGGTGTGGCTGTCTGTATATCTGTCTGTCTCTATCTCTTTTTGTCTGTCGGTGTGGCTGTCTGTATATATGTCTGTCTCTATCTCTTTTTGTCTGTCGGTGTGGCTGTCTGTATATATGTCTGTCTCTATCTCTTTTTGTCTGTCGGTGTGGCTGTCTGTATATATGTCTGTCTCTATCTCTTTTTGTTTTTGTCTGTCGGTGTGGCTGTCTGTATATCTGTCTGTCTCTATCTCTTTTTGTCTGTCGGTGTGGCTGTCTGTATATCTGTCTGTCTCTATCTCTTTTTGTCTGTCGGTGTGGCTGTCTGTATATCTGTCTGTCTCTATCTCTTTCTGTTTTTTGTCTGTCGGTGTGGCTGTCTGTATATCTGTCTGTCTCTATCTCTTTCTGTTTTTTGTCTGTCGGTGTGGCTGTCTGTATATCTGTCTGTCTCTATCTCTTTCTGTTTTTGTCTGTCGGTGTGGCTGTCTGTATATCTGTCTGTCTCTATCTCTTTCTGTTTTTGTCTGTCGGTGTGGCTGTCTGTATATCTGTCTGTCTCTATCTCTTTCTGTTTTTTGTCTGTCGGTGTGGCTGTCTGTATATCTGTCTGTCTCTATCTCTTTCTGTTTTTTGTCTGTCGGTGTGGCTGTCTGTATATCTGTCTGTCTCTATCTCTTTCTGTTTTTTGTCTGTCGGTGTGGCTGTCTGTATATCTGTCTGTCTCTATCTCTTTTTGTCTGTCGGTGTGGCTGTCTGTTTATATGTCTGTCTCTATCTCTTTCTGTTTTTTGTCTGTCGGTGTGGCTGTCTGTATATCTGTCTGTCTCTATCTCTTTCTGTTTTTTGTCTGTCGGTGTGGCTGTCTGTATATCTGTCTGTCTCTATCTCTTTTTGTCTGTCGGTGTGGCTGTCTGTATATATGTCTGTCTCTATCTCTTTCTGTTTTTTGTCTGTCGGTGTGTCTGTCTGTATATCTGTCTGTCTCTATCTCTTTCTGTTTTTGTCTGTCGGTGTGGCTGTCTGTATATCTGTCTGTCTCTATCTCTTTTTGTCTGTCGGTGTGGCTGTCTGTTTATATGTCTGTCTCTATCTCTTTTTGTCTGTCGGTGTGGCTGTCTGTATATCTGTCTGTCTCTATCTCTTTTTGTCTGTCGGTGTGGCTGTCTGTATATATGTCTGTCTCTATCTCTTTTTGTCTGTCGGTGTGGCTGTCTGTATATATGTCTGTCTCTATCTCTTTCTGTTTTTTGTCTGTCGGTGTGTCTGTCTGTATATCTGTCTGTCTCTATCTCTTTCTGTTTTTGTCTGTCGGTGTGGCTGTCTGTATATCTGTCTGTCTCTATCTCTTTTTGTCTGTCGGTGTGGCTGTCTGTATATCTGTCTGTCTCTATCTCTTTTTGTCTGTCGGTGTGTCTGTCTGTATATCTGTCTGTCTCTATCTCTTTTTGTCTGTCGGTGTGGCTGTCTGTATATCTGTCTGTCTCTATCTCTTTCTGTTTTTTGTCTGTCGGTGTGGCTGTCTGTATATCTGTCTGTCTCTATCTCTTTCTGTTTTTTGTCTGTCGGTGTGGCTGTCTGTATATCTGTCTGTCTCTATCTCTTTTTGTCTGTCGGTGTGGCTGTCTGTATATCTGTCTGTCTCTATCTCTTTCTGTTTTTTGTCTGTCGGTGTGGCTGTCTGTATATATGTCTGTCTCTATCTCTTTTTGTCTGTCGGTGTGGCTGTCTGTATATATGTCTGTCTCTATCTCTTTTTGTCTGTCGGTGTGGCTGTCTGTATATATGTCTGTCTCTATCTCTTTTTGTCTGTCGGTGTGTCTGTCTGTATATCTGTCTGTCTCTATCTCTTTCTGTTTTTTGTCTGTCGGTGTGTCTGTCTGTATATCTGTCTGTCTCTATCTCTTTCTGTTTTTTGTCTGTCGGTGTGGCTGTCTGTATATCTGTCTGTCTCTATCTCTTTCTGTTTTTGTCTGTCGGTGTGTCTGTCTGTATATCTGTCTGTCTCTATCTCTTTCTGTTTTTGTCTGTCGGTGTGTCTGTCTGTATATCTGTCTGTCTCTATCTCTTTCTGTTTTTGTCTGTCGGTGTGGCTGTCTGTATATCTGTCTGTCTCTATCTCTTTCTGTTTTTGTCTGTCGGTGTGTCTGTCTGTATATCTGTCTGTCTCTATCTCTTTCTGTTTTTGTCTGTCGGTGTGTCTGTCTGTATATCTGTCTGTCTCTATCTCTTTCTGTTTTTGTCTGTCGGTGTGGCTGTCTGTATATCTGTCTGTCTCTATCTCTTTTTGTCTGTCGGTGTGGCTGTCTGTAGATCTGTCTGTCTCTATCTCTTTTTGTCTGTCGGTGTGGCTGTCTGTAGATCTGTCTGTCTCTATCTCTTTTTGTCTGTCGGTGTGGCTGTCTGTAGATCTGTCTGTCTCTATCTCTTTTTGTCTGTCGGTGTGGCTGTCTGTATATCTGTCTGTCTCTATCTCTTTTTGTCTGTCGGTGTGGCTGTCTGTATATCTGTCTGTCTCTATCTCTTTTTGTCTGTCGGTGTGGCTGTCTGTATATATGTCTGTCTCTATCTCTTTTTGTCTGTCGGTGTGGCTGTCTGTATATATGTCTGTCTCTATCTCTTTTTGTCTGTCGGTGTGGCTGTCTGTATATCTGTCTGTCTCTATCTCTTTTTGTCTGTCGGTGTGGCTGTCTGTATATCTGTCTGTCTCTATCTCTTTCTGTTTTTTGTCTGTCGGTGTGTCTGTCTGTATATCTGTCTGTCTCTATCTCTTTCTTTTTTTTGTCTGTCGGTGTGGCTGTCTGTATATCTGTCTGTCTCTATCTCTTTCTGTTTTTGTCTGTCGGTGTGTCTGTCTGTATATCTGTCTGTCTCTATCTCTTTCTGTTTTTGTCTGTCGGTGTGTCTGTCTGTATATCTGTCTGTCTCTATCTCTTTCTGTTTTTGTCTGTCGGTGTGGCTGTCTGTATATCTGTCTGTCTCTATCTCTTTCTGTTTTTGTCTGTCGGTGTGGCTGTCTGTATATCTGTCTGTCTCTATCTCTTTCTGTTTTTGTCTGTCGGTGTGGCTGTCTGTATATCTGTCTGTCTCTATCTCTTTCTGTTTTTTGTCTGTCGGTGTGTCTGTCTGTATATCTGTCTGTCTCTATCTCTTTCTGTTTTTTGTTTGTCGGTGTGGCTGTCTGTATATCTGTCTGTCTCTATCTCTTTCTGTTTTTGTCTGTCGGTGTGTCTGTCTGTATATCTGTCTGTCTCTATCTCTTTCTGTTTTTGTCTGTCGGTGTGTCTGTCTGTATATCTGTCTGTCTCTATCTCTTTCTGTTTTTGTCTGTCGGTGTGTCTGTCTGTATATCTGTCTGTCTCTATCTCTTTCTGTTTTTGTCTGTCGGTGTGGCTGTCTGTATATCTGTATGTCTCTATCTCTTTCTGTTTTTGTCTGTCGGTGTGGCTGTCTGTAGATCTGTCTGTCTCTATCTCTTTTTGTCTGTCGGTGTGGCTGTCTGTATATCTGTCTGTCTCTATCTCTTTTTGTCTGTCGGTGTGGCTGTCTGTAGATCTGTCTGTCTCTATCTCTTTTTGTCTGTCGGTGTGGCTGTCTGTAGATCTGTCTGTCTCTATCTCTTTTTGTCTGTCGGTGTGGCTGTCTGTAGATCTGTCTGTCTCTATCTCTTTTTGTCTGTCGGTGTGGCTGTCTGTATATCTGTCTGTCTCTATCTCTTTTTGTCTGTCGGTGTGGCTGTCTGTATATATGTCTGTCTCTATCTCTTTTTGTCTGTCGGTGTGGCTGTCTGTATATATGTCTGTCTCTATCTCTTTTTGTCTGTCGGTGTGGCTGTCTGTATATCTGTCTGTCTCTATCTCTTTTTGTCTGTCGGTGTGGCTGTCTGTATATCTGTCTGTCTCTATCTCTTTCTGTTTTTGTCTGTCGGTGTGGCTGTCTGTATATCTGTCTGTCTCTATCTCTTTTTGTCTGTCGGTGTGGCTGTCTGTATATCTGTCTGTCTCTATCTCTTTTTGTCTGTCGGTGTGTCTGTCTGTATATCTGTCTGTCTCTATCTCTTTCTGTTTTTGTCTGTCGGTGTGGCTGTCTGTATATCTGTCTGTCTCTATCTCTTTTTGTCTGTCGGTGTGGCTGTCTGTATATCTGTCTGTCTCTATCTCTTTTTGTCTGTCGGTGTGGCTGTCTGTATATCTGTCTGTCTCTATCTCTTTTTGTCTGTCGGTGTGGCTGTCTGTATATCTGTCTGTCTCTATCTCTTTTTGTCTGTCGGTGTGGCTGTCTGTATATCTGTCTGTCTCTATCTCTTTTTGTCTGTCGGTGTGGCTGTCTGTATATCTGTCTGTCTCTATCTCTTTCTGTTTTTGTCTGTCGGACAGTTTCTTTTTTTTCTTCTTTTTTTTCCATTTTTTGTTTCAAACAATTTTATTCAATTAAATAACAACAATTAACAATATCTCATACAATGAGTTAAATACAACAATTAACAATATCTCATACAATGAATTAAATACAACTTATCGATTACAACAAGCTAACTTTTCTTTAACGTTTTGTTTTTCGAACACTCACACAAAAATGCTTCTTATCTGTAACTGCCTATCAAAAATACTTTCCAACGGTAAAAACGAATTTGTTTTTTTATATATACTAACGCACATCTTTCCGAATAAGATAATGTGGTTCAATTTATACATAGTTGCCTTTTTCACCATTACAAAATGCATACCAAATAAAACATCACTAACTTTCAAAACAACCTTAATTTCTAAAGTACGAAATATAAATTTTTCAATAAACTTCCAGAATTTGTATACAACCGGGCATTCAAAAAAGAAGTGTTCAATGAAATCAGTTACATCACAACAGTAATTACATTTATTAGTTTCCGTTACTTTCATTTTACACAGGAGAATGTTGGTCGGATAAATGTTGTGCATAATTTTCCAGTTTCTGTCTCTGTCTCTCTCTCGTATTGTATCATCTCGAGGATTAGAAAAAAGACAGACTTTGCTAAAAACCGGCATGGCATATCATTTAGTTCAAAACACAGCCAAACACAATCACGCACGCACGCACGCACGCACGCACGCACGCACATTAAATACACACACAGACACACACACACACACACACACACAAACGCTTACAAATTCACACACAAACGCTCACACACAAACGCTCACACACAAACCTACGTGAAGTTACGACTTTATCCATTTTCAATAAGCATATCGTCTCGTCCTCAAACCCTTCTTTTGTTACAGCTTGCGATCGGCCAGACACCAACTATCTTCACTATAAAGACACAGATCTGAGTGGTAATATCCTGCACTCCTCAATGTCTACTCCGGACAGCACCACCTGTGCTGCACAGTGCAGCAGTGACCCGCAGTGCATAACCTTCATCCTCTTTGATGGCACGTGCTACACGAAGAGCTTCGCAGGGCAAGGTCTGGAAGGTTCCTGGCAACGGAAGTATGGCGCCCAGATGTATCAAAGGACGTGCGAGTGACAACATCAATAATACTGATCTGGTCTTCTTGTCCCAGATGTATCAAAGGACGTGCGAGTGACAACATCAATAATACTGATCTGGTCTTCTCGTCACAGCTGCACCTCACAGTTCCTAGAACTAAACTCAAATCAAAGGTCCTTCAAATTTCAAGTCCCACCATTCTACACAATACCCGTCATAAAAAAGTACACAGATACATTTAGCTGTAGATCTTGTGATGCGGCCAGTTATATTAAAACCAAGTATATTGCCAGAAAGATAATGCATTTCCCTACCGTATGAAAGAAAGAGTTTCATTTTTCATAAATTAGTGTTTATGCACCCCGGGAAGTCTGATATATGCGTGACGTCACACACGACTGAATCACACATTTCGGGGTAAACGCCACTTACACTTTTGACAGTGCAGGTGTTTTAAGTTATTTTAAGTGCATCTCAACAAGTTGTTGCTGGTAAACAATACTAAAGTATCTTTATTTGTTACACAAATTTGGTTGAAGGAATACGAATTATCGGGGCTCTGACATGGATTACAGGATCTTTTCAGTGCGTTCTTGGTCTTGTGATTGCGTGTACACACGAAGGGGGATAAGGCCCTAGCAGGTCTGCACATAAGTTGACCTGGGAGATCGGAAAAATCTCCACCTTAACCCACCAGACGCTGCCGGGATTCGAACCCACGACCTTCCGCTTTGGAGGCCGGCGTCTTACCACCGAGCCATTGCTCCCGTCACACATTAGCGTCAGCAGTAACACAGTGTGTACTATCGTTTGCGAGAGAGCATACATATCACTGATAATCGTCATGAGCTTTAGTGAAAATGGGGCGATTCTGAGCAAACATCATCATCATCATCATTATCATCATCATTATCATCATTATCATCATCATCATCATCATCATCATCATCATCGTCGTCGTCGTCGTCGTTGTCGTCGTTGACTTTGTCGTTGTTGTAATTAATGTCGTTGTGGAAACAGTTTTTGTGCACACGAAAGTTATCCGTCATTTTACGTGACAGTTACGCTTTTTTTGGAGGGGAGGGGGGGGGGGGGGGGGTGGGTGTCAGATATGCTGTTACCAAACCTGACTGTGTTTTTCTTGAAGAAACTAAAGAAACATTTGCTGTCAAATCTCTAAGAAAAAAGCATTGTAACATTTGAGTTTTTAGTTCTATTGGAAATGAGCAAACAATTTAATTGACAAAGGAACAAACATGATAAAGCGATTGCTGCTTTATCCTTGATGTTTCCCCCCAGGCAAAGTAATGCTTCAGTGATTGTGTTGACCGGATATCGCTGGTAATTTAACGATCTTTATCCTAAAATACCGGGCTAGAAATCATAAACCCGTTACTGCTATCGGTTTTGATGGCATTTGAAAGTGGTTTTTTTTTTTTCTCAGATAAAACCTATTGCTACGTGTATAGTTTGACCTATCACCGCGACCAAGTGACCAGTGTTTGAGAGATGTATTCTTGTTGTCTCTCGGGCATTACTTCTTGTTACGCCACCCCGCACGACAACTGTTTTTTGTTTTACCCGTACAGCTTACATGTCTTATATTGATACAAGAACGATTGTAACCTGAACCTTTATCGTTGTAAAATAAATTATGTCTCACGCTTTTCTTCTTTGCCACTACTAAAGCAAACGTGTGCAAGATTGTATGTTACACGTTTCCGAGTATGACAAGAACGGAATCAAACTCGCAATCGTCTCTCCAAAAGCCCAAAAATGCACACGTGGCTTTTATTTCTCCTGCTGTTATCGTTTCTTCTCTTTACAAATTCTTCAACGCTGAGACTACTGCGAACGGCATCCCAGACGACAGTACTGTTTCCATACACGAATTTAGCTGCCTTTGGAAAGTGGCTCGTTCATGAGGCCTGCGAGTCTGAATTTAGAAGGACAGAATTGTGTACTGAGAAGACAAACATACCGAAAATAACAAACATTTCGCGCATGCAGACATAGAAAGACGTCATAATGAATGCATGCTTAAAAAAATACAGACCGTGACGGTGAATGTGACGTCATTCACACAAACCAAGACGTCATTCATAGTTGTTCGGTCACTTCCGTCAAAAACGTAGATCTCTCTACAATCATGGCTAGTGTGGAAAGCCTGTCAAAGCGCGAGTACTCAAAACGTGTCTGTGCTCTCCTCTGTTGAAGCTGTGAACCATACATTCTATTCAGACTTGGTCGTGTGACAGAGTTTTCGACCAAGTCTTAATAGCAGGTAATAACACATTTCACCTTATGCCTATTCTTTCTTAGATTTTCGAAACACAACTCAGTTCAGTTAAATACTTTTGTTTTTCTGCCTGCACTGTCCTCGCTTTGTCGCGCTCTTGATTCACACCTTTCATTCACTGAGTATGTTTTGCAACATTACGGAGATTTAAGAAACGAAACGTTGGGACGTTTCGTTTTGAAGTTGTGGTAAACGTCATTATTTCGGGGGTCTCTCGCTGGAAAGGTGAAGGTCAACTGAAACGGAACGTGGAACGTCAAAACGCAGTCACGTTTTCCACCCCCAAAAAACGAACAATATTTCGTCAACTTTTGTGAGTATTTTTGCACACTAACAGTTTTATTTGTTGGCCATTTAATGCATTGCTAGATTCATCAACCCTTTCACAGTCTTTCAGCGCTGAGAATGTGTTCATTGGAGGTAGACAACTGTTGTGAACTGAAATATTTTGAAGGGTGCTGATCCTGGTACATTTATCCAACTTCATGGTGAGAAAGCAAATGGCGAAGCAGAAGTAGGTCATCGCATCGAATTTTTATTCTGGCTTCGTATGTGATCAGGTGCATGAATTGAAAAATGTGAAGCTCTTGTGCGTGCAATGCGAGTATGTCAATCCTTTATTGACTCGTGGAGTTGAAATTATGCCATGCCCAGTCAGCGGATCATATCCTGCCATGCCCGGCCTTTCATTCCGAAACGAAACGTGAATACATCTAAATCTTGTCTGCGGCCTATGCCGTCTCGTTACACGTTCCGTTTCGCGGGGTGACTCATTCACCAAACGAAACGAGCTGCAAAACGAAACGTGCTGTTTCTTAAATCTCGCTATTAACTGTGGTCGTCCTGTCCTGTCTCTGGATCCACACCTTTCATTCACTGAGTACGTTTTGCAACATTAACTGTGGTCGTCCTGACCTGTCTCTGGATCCACACCTTTCATTCACTGAGTACGTTTTGCAACATTAACTGTGCTTGTCCTGACCTGTCTCTGGATCCACACCTTTCATTCACTGAGTACGTTTTGCAACATTAACTGTGCTGTCTCTTGATCCACACCTTTCATTCACTGAGTACGTTTTGCAACATTAACTGTGGTCGTCCTGTGCTGTCTCTTGATCCACACCTTTCATTCACTGAGTATGTTTTGCAACATTAACTGTGCTTGTCCTGTGCTGTCTCTTGATCCACACCTTTCATTCACTGAGTATGTTTTGCAACATTAACTGTGCTTGTCCTGTCCTGTCTCTTGATCCACACCTTTCATTCACTGAGTATGTTTTGCAACATTAAATGTGCTTGTCCTGACCTGTCTCTTGATCCACACCTTTCATTCACTGAGTACGTTTTGCAACATTAACTGTGGTCGTCCTGTGCTGTCTCTTGATCCACACCTTTCATTCACTGAGTATGTTTTGCAACATTAACTGTGCTTGTCCTGTCCTGTCTCTTGATCCACACCTTTCATTCACTGAGTACGTTTTGCAACATTAACTGTGCTTGTCCTGACCTGTCTCTTGATCCACACCTTTCATTCACTGAGTACGTTTTGCAACATTAACTGTGGTCGTCCTGTGCTGTCTCTTGATCCACACCTTTCATTCACTGAGTATGTTTTGCAACATTAACTGTGCTTGTCCTGTCCTGTCTCTTGATCCACACCTTTCATTCACTGAGTACGTTTTGCAACATTAACTGTGCTTGTCCTGACCTGTCTCTGGATCCACACCTTTCATTCACTGAGTACGTTTTGCAACATTAACTGTGCTTGTCCTGACCTGTCTCTTGATCCACACCTTTCATTCACTGAGTACGTTTTGCAACATTAACTGTGCTTGTCCTGACCTGTCTCTGGATCCACACCTTTCATTCACTGAGTACGTTTTGCAACATTAACTGTGCTTGTCCTGACCTGTCTCTGGATCCACACCTTTCATTCACTGAGTACGTTTTGCAACATTAACTGTGCTTGTCCTGACCTGTCTCTTGATTCACACCTTTCATTCACTGAGTATGTTTTGCAACATTAACTGTGCTTGTCCTGTCCTGTCTCGATGATGTGTCCATTTTTGTGACTTTTTTAACCAAACAATATGTATAATGTATAACCATTCTCATGATCGACGGCAACATATAAATCACCATCTGTTCATGAAAGTCATTATCATCGCTAATAAAAATCCGTATCTTATCTTACCTTACCTTATCTTATCCCTTGTTGTCTGGTCATACTTTAATTCCACACATTTGGACGACTGTAGCGACGTTCACGTTAACATGCTAACTCTCTTCACCATCGTGCAGCAAAGTTTATCCTTCCTGGTTCTCAGACATCCACCCGTAAAACGCGTTGTCAACCTCCTCTCATTCAAAGATCAATTATTTTGCAATAAAGCGGTGTAAATGCTTAAAGGACAGAAGAACGACACTGTACGGTACATACAATCAATATTTCCAAAAGCCACCAATAGGTACGGATTAAACAATTTAATTCTGCCACTACTCAAACTTATTTTGCATAAAACCAGTTTGGTATTTTCGGGATCAGTAATCTTGTATTCACTATCATGTGGAATTAAGTGTTCAAGGACCAAAAATAAAAAAAAGGATTAATTGTTGTCAAACTCAGTCAAGTACTGAAATTACCTTTGCTGTTTAAATCTGTGCACAGCTAAACGAATTATATTCTAGTGTGTCTTTCATCGCTTTTTTCTCTTCTGTTTGGCTTATACTGCTATATAAAAGTCAGTGTATGTGTATGTTGTTTTGATGTTTGGCTTATACCCAGCCAGCATGATTCTGCGTGACGCATGCGTTATTTCTGCGTTTTTCATGCGGGGATGCGTACGGCCTCGTGACACCTTCGCTTCGCGCGCGTTACTTTTCGCCAACTTTTACGCAGATTGTCGCATTCGAAACGACTTCACCACGCAGTGTTTAGCACGCATGGATTCAATGATCCCAAAAAGGTGATTGCAATTTTTGTTTTTCCTAATTTTATACCGTGGGTTTATGCATTTACTTCATGAAATAATTTATTATATTTTATGTTATTAAAAAATATTTACTTTTAAATTTTGGTTATGAATAGTTATTCTTCTTCAAAAACTTCTTTTTTTTTGTTTTTGAAAAAAAATTGCATAAAAACTTTCAATCCGTTATTTTTCAGTTTATCTTAAGACAGTTTCGGTTAAAAAAAATGCATTTAAAAGTTTAATAAAAATATTTTTATTTTATGTAATGGTTTTCCCATTTAATTTTTATTTAATCATTTTGTTATTACCAACATTTATTTGCTTAATTGTTATCCTGATTATTTTTATCTTAAAATAAATATGATTATTTTAATTTGTATTATCATTATAATTGTTTTAGCATGTAATATAATTATTGTAATGGGGATTTGGTATTGTTGTAGGAATCAGCTTTCCACAAAATAATGTCGTGGAAAAATCTAGGCAAAGCATAATAAAAATATTATATGAACAGAAAAGATAACTGAAATCTATATGAACACCCATAACAAAACGATAAAAACATTTAAAAAATTCAGATTAAACAAAAAAATGTAAACTAAAGTAACTTTGAAACTAATTATCTACTCAAAATAAAGGCTGATGTTAATGGTTACATAAAATTTGTTCTCAGCATATTTTCATTTTATTTTATTTTGCTTTGGAAGAAAATCTAAGTTCAATTTCAGGGGAGACAGTTACCTTGACTGAAAAGAGCAATTTATTGAAGTTATTTCCCTTGTCTGTCAGACAATCTCCAACTTCCTGTTGGCAAGAAGTCTGTCAAATCCACATTGTATCGGCGTTTTTTTGCTTTTTCTTCATATTGACTTGTATTTTTGACTTGCTTATTGGATGCAAGGTAATCTTATCCTTCTCTCTGAAATGAAGATTGACTTCTTTCAAGAATAGGTAAGTTGATCAACTGAAGGAAAGATTTGGGAATTTGAATTTTTGATAGCTCGCGGCTTCGGCTTCCGAGTTTGATGGCAGAGAGAATTTCTCACACTTTCGATTTTTTTTTCGCCTAGAAGAACACTGTTCTATTCATTCATGTTTGTTTTGTCTGAAAGATGGATGAATGAACTAACTTTTCCAAAAACATAAAGTTGATTGATGCAGTGGTTTGTTTTTAAGGAGTTGTGGAAGAGTGAAAATACCATCCGAATCCCGATTCGCGGGTCGCTCACGGCACCATAAAAACTGAATTTTCGTTTATCATTTTATGTCTCATTGTCTGTTTCTTGGTGAACTTTGGTTGGTTCCTAATCTGGTCGAGTCATTGCGGCAGCAGTTGTCAGGAGCTTTAGTAGTAATAGGCTCTTCATATATCTGGTTTTTTTTTATTTGTATCTTTTTATTTTTCCACAGATGTTCAACTTTCAGTTCCGCATACTGACATAGACTCATACGAGTCATAGTCATAGTGGAATATTCTGAGTCTCGGAAAAGAGAAAAATTACCCTTGTTCCCGAGGCATGCATAGACTAGAGAGGCAGGCAGAGGCTGTGTCAGCGTGTGCAGTGATAAAGTTGAAAAACAGATTTTTTTGAAATAAAAATAAAAAATACATCACAGAGAAAATAAATATACTAATTTAGTGAAATTGAGATGCTTATATTTAATAATTAATATTCCAGTTTTGATGTTTGCGTGTTACTGTTACTGTTAGGTTTGGGAATCAATGTGATCCTATTTAACTTCCAAGTATTTATTTTTTCAGAAAGCTTTGACTTGAGTATGACGGTGCTCACTGCTTGTTTGAACTGAAGGTGAAGAAAGCTGAGATGGACAGTGACCTTAACACCGCCACCGATGCCAGTAACGCAGACTGTCGTTCCGTCCCGGCAAGGTGAAGATGAACAGGTATGGCTCGATAGCAATGAGTGTCTCATTCAGAGTCATTGATAGTGACACTGACAGCGTCTTTTTGTTCTGTGACTTTGGCTTATTTTGTGTTTTATTCTTTTAGTTATAACCAGATGTGTCAAACAAATTCAGCTGATCTCTTTTACTGTTTTAGTGAAACAAATGTATTGTTTCCAGCAAAGGGAAAAAAAATCGGGTGGGGGCGGTTGGTCGATTTTATTTTTATATTTAAATTTTTATTTTATTTTAATAGTTTTATTGATGTTTGTTTTTAATTAACACAGGCATCTCATTGATGAGAAAGTGTGAACTGTGTCCGCGGGATGCCAGAGAAGAGTAACTTTTCATCCAAAGTCTGCAAAATTGAATTTAAAATTTAACCTTTTTGATGAATATTTTTGAATGAATACAAAAAGTTCTAGTGTTTGGAGGAAAAGTTAAGGTCAGTTCAACTTTAAACAAGGATTTTTAGTGTGTGTTTGTTCTTCTGTCTAAAAAAAATTTAAAAAAAAATCTGCTTGAAGTAAATACACACAAAAATTTTCATCTCCAACTGCTGAGTCCCTACATCTTTTTACCCCATCAAATGCCACTCTGTATGCCCCTTTAAAAATTGATTGCAATATATATATTCCTCATCTTCTCCTGAATTCAAAAATATAGAGATGTCACGTTTACTTTGAACATTTGCTCAGATTGTTTTTTAGTGCTGATGGTTTCTTTTCAGGCCGACAGATTGTCTAAAATATGTATTGCTTCATGTAAATGACTTTTTGTTCTTCTTTTCTTCCATTCAGCGGACACAAGACTACGAGCAGAGCAGAGCGGCAAGATAAACATCAGTTCTTGCTGCTGGAGAAGGTTCTACAGGAGCAGATGGACCTGATGCGACTAATTTAGTAATTGGTCGCCAAAGAATCATGATGGAGCCAGAGCCTGTGCTACTGTTCGATGGAGTCATCTTTTTACTGTTGAGTGTGGAAGATGTTGAAGGCACATGATGGATCTGTCGAAGGAGTGATCACTGGTAGGTGGCTTTGAATGCTATTGTTGAAGCAGACCAGTCATGCCTGTGCTATTTTCCCCAGATAACTGTAGCAAGATCTTGTGAGAGTGACATGTTATTGTTAGACGCTCTTTAGGCTTTAAATGTTACCTTGAGTGTGTGCTTTTTGGAGGATGCCAGATGTCATCACGGTTCACGGGTGTATCTTAACTGTTCATCAGTTCTCAGTCATGACCAGTTTCCCATTATCCTGGGAATTCATGCAAGGTTTATGCGTATTGGTCACATTTGTGAATTTAACCAACACATTTTGATGATAAAACTATGCTTATGGGTACGCACAATGATGGGCCTCTTTTTCTCATGTGGGGTGCGGAAAATGCATGCACCACTTTGTTTTCTGTGATCATTGCATCTGTGAGAAATAATGCAAATATTGCTCTGTGGCCAGAGCTGCCATCTGCTAGGTTTTCAGGGATGTAACAGAAATTGCTACGCTGTTTCCTCAAGTTCAAAATTGCAAGTGCTACACTCAAGCAAATAATCACAAACATGCAACAGTGCCTTCTTGTGAGTTCTGATTCTCACTTTGTGTAGGCATCGGATTATGGGTCAGAAAAAAATTGTCCACACTGAATAGTATCACGGTTGACGCTCTCTTCTAACTATGTTTGTGCTTTCCAAATGAAGATTTGTGAGATAGTATTGAATGATTGATGCAGGTCACCTGAGGTGTGTGATTACATTTTATGACAATGCTACACTCAATCACCATTTGCTCTTCTGAAAACTTTTTTTTTTTAAAGCAAGTGCGATTATTGATTTTTTGTTCCAGGTGACAGTATGATGCTTCCACTGTTTGTATGTGAAGAAGAGCTGTCTGAATATTTGATTTTTGGAATTCAGTTGGCTTGTTTTGTTTGTTTCAGATCCATGACCATGAGCTCGGTGTGGTTGGTGGACATGAACTAAAGACGACTACTGATGCTGTGATGACGAAGGTGTTCCATAGGCTACACGGTTGCTGACAGGGGGCTCTGGGGGAGGGCAGGGAAAGAGACCATGGTGTACGCTGCGACTAAAAGCCATCGACAGTGAGTTGTTTTTCATAATTTGTAAAATCATCCTGGTCCTTTTAGGAAGAAGATAAAATCCATGTCTACAAAACAACAAGTTATTTCTGTCTCAAATTTTGTTCTTTGGAATCAATTTTAAATTTGCCATGTTTCACATGTGAATGATAGTTGTCAAAGCTTTTACGCTTAACATTAAATTGCTAGAAGCCAAGTTCCTGAGCTCATTTGTCAGTGTCATGGATTTTCGACTACATACGAAATAAGGATGTTAGCAAATGGTATGATGTCGTCACATATGCGTCTGCACGTCACAGTACATGTATTATGAATTTCCGAAGGCCCCCAAAGAAAAAGTCATAGTAAAGGTAACTTTAACCACTTGACTGCCTTATGACGGGTATACCAGTCATGCGCTTGTGCAGCCGCAGCGCCTTAGGACGGGTAAACCCGTCTTCTCCGTTCCGGGATTTTCCAGAAATGCTACGTCACTGCTGACACACAAATAGCAGCCAATGGCTTGGTAGGATACCTCATTCTCATGAATAAACATAAATGGTGACGCGGTTTTGCGTTTGAAGGCTATTTTCGGCCTTGTCGACAGGGTATGGGAGAGAAATCTCGACTCGTCAAAATGGCTAACGGTGACTGTCGACCGGGCCCTAGTAGGGAAAAACAAAGCCGGACTGACGCTACAGGCGGTGCAAATGATTATGGATACTGACAGGGGAAGGGGGAGATCTTCTTTCGGACAATTCGTTGGAAACAGGTAGATGACAGTGATTATAATCCTTTCTTGGAGCGAGCAAAACAGCCACCTGTGTTTGATCCACAGGCACCGGAAGATGCGCCGGGCTGATTTTTCAAAAGTTCATATTTAAACATCATTATAAGCCAAACTAATTATCATTTCCATGATTAGACACTAAAAACAGATTCTTGGTTCAATTTCCTTTAAAAACAACATAGGTTTAATTACCTACCTACTCCCAGTTTAAAGCTAGATTTTTTTGTGAATTATTACACCCCAAACTCCAATATTCCCTGGCAGTCAGGAATGCACATACCCAAGTTTTGATTGGCAGCGAAAGGGTTAAAACAAATATTAGGGTAGGTATTTTTTTTTACTTCTCTTCTACAAGGATTACAATGTGTTGTAATTTCCTAACTCAAGTATAGTTGGTGTGTTGTAAAAGCGTATGGTGTGTATGCAAGTTTGTGTGTCTGTATGATTTTTAGCAAGTTTACAGGCGTCAGGAAATAAACTTGAGACTTTTCTCAAATCAGTGATAGTTGTTTGATGATCTAAGTTCATGTTATTTTTTGTTTTGTCATGCAGAGGCTGTTCCGTGAAGCTGTACGGGTGCCACAGGTCAAGACCTTGAAGACGGCCGTTCAAGACTGGTTTTTGGAAGCCTGTGATAAAAGAAAGAGACCACAGGCCATGGAAGAGCCTTCATGATTTGGTTTGCAGTAATTGAACTTTGTAATCTCTGTAGGCTTATTTACAATGCTAGTCGCAAAAATTTGATGAATGTAAGATTTGACTCGCCTGAGAAATTGCTAGTGAGTAATTGTATTTCACAGTTCAGGTCTGTGTGGCTGATGGGTAATGTACAGAAGAGTCTGGGGTTTTGTTGGACATTATTTAAGCTAAGCTTTAAACTTCACACTCTTCTACAGAGGATGTTCAGACATGATGTACCCTTTTAGGTTGTGTCAGAACGACAGAAGACTAAACTGGAAGTGCTCAACTACCATTACTATCAGTGGAGACGCATGGATGCATTTGAACTTTTCTTGTGGGTATCCCATACTAAAAATATAGAATACATGATTCTGGAAAAGCTGTTCAAGGGCACTTACACACTATATTCGATTTTTAATACACGACTCAAACCTTCAGGCTAAATTAAAATGAATAAAATACAAGTATAAAGAGTTCAGAAAAGAAGAAAACAAAAAGTGAACAAATAGAAAGAAAAGGTTTTAACAATTCCTTGTCATTTATGGGAGTCGAACGCAAACAACCTAGGCAGCTTGAAGGAGACAATGCATGATGCGGGTTTTTGTTGTTCTTTATTATTTTTTGGAGTTGAGTTGAGAATTTAGAAGCGAGACTAGAAATATACTTTTTTTTTTTTTGCTGTTAAAACCGTTATGATTGGATTTCTATAGATGTAAGTCTTGGTGCACCTGATAAAAATTTAGCCCTTGAATGCAGGCAGTGTAAGGTAAATGAAGCAAAGTTCTCTCCGAAACAGCAAAAAAAATGCATTTCAATTATATTGATCCTCGCCACCTTATTTTGTTTGCTGAGCAGCTGGCCGCTGGAGACTTGTCTATCATTTTGTGAGTAAGCTGCGTGTTTTACATCCATTTTGAGATGGCAAACCTATGTTTTACGCAGTCTGATAAGTTTTTTTTAATTTATGAGTTTTATGTCATGTTTTTTGAGTCACTTGAGAAAAAGTGACTCTATGTAATCGGTCAGTGTTAGTCTGTCCGGCCGGCCGTCCGGCCGTCCGTAGACACCACCTTAACGTTGGACTTTTCTCGGAAACTATCAAAGCGATCGGGCTCATATTTTGTTTAGTCGTGACCTCCAATGACCTCTACACTTTAACGATGGTTTCGTTGACCTTTGACCTTTTTCAAGGTCACAGGTCAGCGTCAAAGGAAAAATTAGACATTTTATATCTTTGACAAAGTTCATCGGATGTGATTGAAACTTTGTAGGATTATTCTTTACATCAAAGTATTTACATCTGTAGCCTTTTACGAACGTTATCAGAAAAACAAGGGAGATAACTAGCCTTTTCTGTTCGGCAACACACAACTTAACGTTGGGCTTTTCTCGGAAACTATAAAAGTGACCGGGCTCAAATTTTATGTGAACGTGACTCATTGTGTTGTGAATAGCAATTTCTTCCTGTCCATCTGATGCCTCATATAATATTCAGAACTGCGAAAGTGACTCGATCGAGCGTTTGCTCTTCTTGTTTTTTAAATTTATGAGTTTATGTCATGTTGGTGTGCTTATACATATCAGTGGAGAAGGGGCATTGAATAAGTGTTTCTTTTTGATATCATTGTTCTGAATTTTGACTATTAGCTGGCATTTTACCTTTTGTTTCATTATTGTAGTTGTTACTTTTGTGTAGTGAAACTTGATAACTCACTGCTGCCCATGTCTAGGTTGTGTCAATTGTTTTTTCTTCACTGAACGTACCACTGATTATCAATGATGACATCAGGGTTTTGTTCTGTTTTTTCTCTGGCATTTGAATTTGCTTCAAATCATTGTGAACTTTTTTTTTCCATGCAAAGTTACTGGTATATGTGAATATGTTAACACACTTCAAATCAAAACCTGAAATGTCTCCTTTTTAAAAGTAATTTTTTTAATTTCTTTTATTTAAATGGTACACATTCATATGATTGTCTCCCTTTTTTTCCCTTTTTTTTTTCTTTTTTTTTCTTCTCTCTCCTTCTCTTATTTTGTTTTTTTCTTTCTTATTCTTCGGTTTGTTCTTCCTTTTATCTTCTTATCCTCTTTCTCTTGCTTGTTCCTTGTCCCAGTATGCTTTCACGCCGCCCCATCTAATTATTTTGTGCTCCATCCACATCTGAATTTCGTTCAGCTGCCTTGTCCGAAATGTGTGTGGGGCACATATGTATGTTTAATGTCAATGTTCATGTTTCAAGTTCCTTGCTTTGTGAATTGCATACCAATGTTTTATGCAGTCGTGATAGATTCTAAATGCATGTGTTATCCTAGTTTGGTGTACATTGACTGGATTTCGATCCCTGGAGAATGGGCATTAACTAAGTGTTTGTTTGTGATATCATTAGTAATCTGAAGTTCAACTATTAGCTGGCTTGTAGAACTTTTTTTCTCTTTTTGTTGCTGTTCTGTATTCAAACATGTTGATACAACTCACTGCTGCCTATGCCTAGGCTGTGCCAATTATTTATTTATTTGTTTACATCAATGTGATATAGTGACGAGTGTACATCAAAATTCTCTCTTATAAGTTATACTGGATTCTTCACTGCATGTACAACGGCGTATCGATGATGACTATCAGGGTTTTGTTCTATTTATTCTTTGTTCAGCCAATTTGAATTCTGCTTTGAATAGTATTTTGATCATTTTTGTTTCCGTGCTGCTGGTATGTCAAAATGCAGTGAAATTATAACCTGGAAGTCACAATGGCAATAAGCGAGATTCAAATCTCTCCTTTGTTTTAATCAATTTATTTGACTGCATTTTTGTTTTAGAACTTGTACATAATTATGATCATCTCTGTTATCGAACCTGCACGCTTGACCTTTGTCTTTCTGGATCAATACAATGTTGTGCACTGCCCATTATTTGTTTGTGAGTGCGTAAAGCGGTTGTGTGGTCTGCGTAAAATTGTGTAGGTCAATCGTGACATCTGCGTGGAGAGTGCGTCAAATGCGTGAGAATGCGTAAAGCAATTGTGACATCTGCGTGGAGAGTGCGTCAAATGCGTGAGAATGCGTACAGCAATTGTGACATCTGCGTGAAGAGAGCGTAAAAAGCGCGTAATGCCTGAGAATGCGTCAATAATTCGTGACATCTGCGTGGAGAGTGCGTAAGATGATCAGGACATCTGCGTCAAGAGCGCGTTAAATGCGTAAAGCAATCGTGTCGTCTGCGTGGAGAGCGCGTTAATAGCGTGAGAATGCGTAAAGCAATCGTGACGTCTGCGTGGAGAGTGCGAATTTGTCTTGGTGTCAAATAAGCGTGCGCTGGAGGTGCGTATGGTCTGCGTAATCTGAGGGAAAACGAGTGTGTCACGCATGTATTTCGCTTTGCAAAATCGCGCGCGTTACGCATGCGTCCAGTGCAGTTGTTACGCAGAGTTTGGCGACTGCGACACGCATTCGCTGCGCAAAATTTTGCTGGCTGGGTACTGCTATATAAAAGTCAGTGTATGTGTATGTTGTTTTGATGTTTTTAATCTCTTGCATCTATCCAAATTAGTAGAGTAGTTTTTCAGTGTCGTATCATTAAGTGTGACATTTTTACACTTTCGAAATTGCTTTTTATGTTTTTTTGCTTGTTCAATATCTTTTCAAATTGTGTTTTTTGAACGTTCGTTTGTACGTTCGTTTTCTTTGTATCACAATTATTGTCTGTATTGTGGTTCGTTATTCCATGTAATGTCGTAGTATTAGAATAGGCATTTTATAGGAATAGAAATCTGCCGAAAATCACTATCCCTGTTCAGTACAGAGCAATCAATAAGTCTCGGATTTGCTGCTTCATATTTCAAACAGAACAGTCAGAAATGTTTTTGTTTATGGTAAGTCTGATGAACTTAAAGCATCTTCACTCCAAACAAATCTTAGTGAAGGAAACAGCCTGTACTCTACAAATCCAATGGTTGTTCATCATTCCAAAACTAAGAGAATCATTATCACAAGCAGGAAGCAGCATCAAATGTTACATCAGAACTTCACACTTTTACTGAAATCAGACCCAACTGAGCAAGTACAAGAGCATCGTGTTTTGAGATTAAAATCGACAATCAGATTCAATGACAGGCACATTTGACCGACGTATGGAAAATATGTAGAGAAATGTATACAATTGTCGAAAATAAGCATTATATTAAAACACGTTTATCATACTTCATCATGCCGATCTGATGCTGTATAAATATTATCATGGTTTGTCACTCGGCAGGGGGAGTAGGGGGGGGGGCTGCATTGTTGTCCATGGCAATAGATGTATTTGCTTTATAACGTGTACCACTCAAACTAGTTAAACATAACCGATATTTTACAGAAAAAGCAGTCGTGGTGAATCTTAACCTTATATCACCTACACTAAGCAATGGACTCTTTAAGAATAGTGTATAAATCTGGAACTTCCGTGCTTATTTCTTAACTTCTTTTAAACCAGCCTAAAACTTTGAAGAAAGTATCATAAACATGTCATGATAGCTTAAATGATTCCACCGAAGTCTTATATTATGTATAATCAGGGCTCCCCATGGACGCCCAACTCAGAAGGTCCGGTACCCTACTTAGAATTATCAGAGGGTCCATGGACTCCCTCGGATAGAAGGTCCGGTACCCTACTTAGAATGATCAGAGGGTCCATCGGATAGAAGGTCCGGTACCCTACTTAGAATTATCAGAGGGTCCATGGACTCCCTCGGATAGAAGGTCCGGTACCCTACATAGAATTATCAGAGGGTCCATGAACTCCCTCGGATAGAAGGTCCGGTACCCTACATAGAATTATCAGAGGGTCCATGGACTCCCTCGGATAGAAGGTCCGGTACCCTACTTAGAATTATCAGAGGGTCCATGGCCTCCCTCGGATAGAAGGTCCGGTACCCTACTTAGAATTATCAGAGGGTCCATGGACTCCCTCGGATAGAAGGTCCGATACCCTACTTAGAATGATCAGAGGGTCCATGGACTCCCTCGGATAGAAGGTCCCGTACCCTACTTAGAATGATCAGAAGGTCCATCAGATAGAAGGTCCGGTACCCTACTTAGAATGATCAGAGGGTCCATCGGATAGAAGGTCCGGTACCCTACTTAGAATGATCAGAGGGTCCATCGGATAGAAGGTCCGGTACCCTACTTAGAATGATCAGAGGGTCCATCGGATAAAAGGTCCGGTACCCTACTTAGAATTATCAGAGGGTCCATGGACTCTCTCGGATAGAAGGTCCGGTACCCTACTTAGAATTATCAGAGGGTCCATGGACTCCCTCGGATAGAAGGTCCGGTACCCTACTTGGAATTATCAGAGGGTCCATGGACTCCCTCGGATAGAAGGTCCGGTACCCTACTTAGAATTATCAGAGGGTCCATGGACTCCCTCGGATAGGTTTTAAAGGGTCCTGGGAGCCCTGATAATTGTTAGAGTTTTTTTATGTGGTTTTGCGGTCCCTGTATTTGCATTTTGTGTGGTTCCTTTAGGGCTTGTTAGCGTAACCGTTATTTGCTTACACGATAGTGCACATTTGACTGAAACCAACATTTTTCACAAATGTGGGATTTTCTCCTATTTTTATAGAAAATCAGTCTTTTTACAAAATGAAATGTTCTCTTTGTGAAAGAGCTCTTTTTGTGTGAAATTGATTATAAACGGGTTAGGTGAAGATAGGTAATGCCCGTTTGCAGAAATTACCTTTCTCACAGCAAGTGCTGGAAAGCGTTTCCTTTGTTTTTGTGATTGTCTTAACTGAGTTCAAATGATTATTTCATTTTTTCTTTTTTTTTACAGCTTTCTCGGAAAATATGTATACAGGTCCAACATTTGTTTTTGCTGGTAAGAATCCAGTTGACCTTAAAAAGGCCTTATACATTTGATAACAACAACAAAAAACTTCACAAAAACGTTTGAAAATCGTCATAATGACACTTTAACAAACCCAATGAGAAATATCTGACACAATACAACAATCGGGTTTTTTTTTAAAACGCATATGCTATTAGTGCAGATATAAAAGTGCTGAAGAGATAGCACAAGCACAAACAAATAATGTTAAATTGTGGATGAACTGTACATTTTTGAGCATGTGTTTTAGACAGAAACAAAACCGGCACCAAGAAAGGGAGAAATACGTCACAATGTTGCAATGCCGTGTATCCACCTTGCACTAGATGTTTGTATAATTATGTCTAATTATCTTTGTTAATAAAGCATCCTCTTATTGAATATTAGCTCTTCGTGTGTGTGTGTGTGTGTGTGTGTGTGTGTGTGTGTGTGTGTGTGTGTGTGTGTGTGTGTGTGTGTGTGTGTGTGTGTGTGTGTGTGTGTGTGTGTCTTTTGTGCTATCTGTACGTTTATTTCTCTTTCCTACATTAAAGCTAATACCTAACATTAATTTGGCAAAGTCCACTTCACGAAGCCTGCTTGACGAAGCTGACGTCACAACGCTTTGTCGCTGGATTATCACTGGATTATCACTGGATTATCACCGGATTATCACTGGATTATCGATTAGAAAAAGACCTTCGTTAAGTCTCCGCCTAGTCGACTTCGGACTCAATTAAAAACAGTCATCATACAGTCATCATACAGTCATCATACAGTCATCATACAGTCATCATACAGTCATCATACAGTCATCAAACAGTCATCATACAGTCATCATACAGTCATCATACAGTCATCATACAGTCATCATACAGTCATCATACAGTCATCATACAGTCATCATACAGTCATCATACGGTCATCATACAGTCATCATACAGTCATCATACAGTCATCATACGGTCATCATACGGTCATCATACGGTCATCATACAGTCATCATACAGTCATCATACAGTCATCATACAGTCATCATACAGTCATCATACAGTCATCATACAGTCATCATACAGTCATCATACAGTCATCATACAGTCATCATACAGTCATCATACAGTCATCATACAGTCATCATACAGTCATCATACAGTCATCATACAGTCATCATACAGTCATCATACGCACACTGTCACGCACACATGCACAAAACACGCACGCAGTCTGTCATCCACGACTCAAAACAATCTTGCTCTTCCGACCACAAAACACAAGTTGACACGAACAGTAGATTAAGGACGTTTCTTACAAACAATCAATTATACATAACATAAATACACGCACAACACTATCTAACTATACAAATCTTTCTTTCGGCAATATCCACAACAACAACAAAGATCAACCAGCGTTAAAGCCTATAACAACAAAGAATAATTATTTAGAAACTTTCATACCTCTCACTTTCGCTCAGTTCATTATGACGTTATAGCTCCTGCACGTTTAGCTGTTAGGACGGGCTAAGGCTAATGTTACCGTGCTTGCGTATCCGAAATCGTTCATGAACCGGAGTCAACGAGGCCGTGGTGCGAAGCGACAGGAGTCATCGGTGACGTCGAGTCCTTGCCAGGCGAGCAGTGCCGTCGTCGAAAGTGGAGCGGCAGACATCTCCTCAGTAGTAGGCCATTTCAGAGTAGCCTCCGCATGGTGAAATACAACAACCTGGAATGGTGAACGCAAGACTTAGTTCACGGTAACAGTAACATCGCCCACCCGTCCTTATAACTTAACAACCAAGTGCAGGATTAAATGGACATAATTCTCTACTCTCACTCTCATGCATCTCGAACACACATACCAACGGACTTATACATTTAATTCTGCTAAGTATGAAGTCCAACGAATAATACCAAATTCATTCTATAAACAAAACTGTCCACCACTCCCCTTTCAACCAAAACATATTCATTCAACAACATACCAAACCATTCCCCAAAACAAACTCACAAATTCATACCGTTCAAGTACAAAGTTACACACGCACGTGCACACTATACATTCCGCCATCTTGGATTGACCGGTTTTCAGAAGTCAATAAGCAAATCTAAACCTGAGAATAATTTAACTGTAACACACACAACATAATATTTAATGATTACATACCACATCCTGGTTGTATTGAAGTAGCCATACATATCCCCTGCCGTTGATAACAGGTTTCCGGCATCTGCTCTACGCAAACAGACCCTACGTTCAACGAAGAACGGATTCGCTTGGAACGCAAGCTATCTTCCCTCGGCTAAAGGCAAAGAACGAATGAATAAAAAGGAGTATCTACGAGCTCGAATTTAGCTCTGAGTTCACCTTACAAAATACAAGTAAAAACCACGTGAAATACCTGAGCACGAGCTCCACGAGACACCTGCAGTTAACCAGCGTCTACCTATGACAGGCGAAATAGAGGAACACAGGCGCTCCAATACAATACATTTAACCCCACAGCATAAAAGTATGCTAATATTAAAGCCGCTTGTGACAAACCCCCCTACTCAAACCGAACTACGGTTCGTCACAAAAATTCTACACAATGCGGCTGTAATAGTCTGCTCCGACGTTGTCGCATCCTCGGATTGCTCTGATGCGGAACGTGAATGTCTGAAGCAACAGGGCCCAGCGCATCAAACTTCCGTTCGTCATCTTGGTCTTCTGTAGAGGTTGAAGGGACTGGTGATCAGTCTGTAGCGATTCTCTCTCTCTGAGACTGTCAATGTGCCAACACGGTCGACAGCGATTCTCCGGAAAGGTTCATCTATGAGGGGCAACTTTCCAAGGTGAGCTTTGGGTAATCCTCCTTTGGGTAAAGCTCGACGGCCAACATCACAGGAATGAACATAACGCCTGATGTCGCCCTCCATCCCTGGCCAGTAGAACGAATGCCAGAGTCTATTCTTAGTTTTCTTTGTCTCAAGATGACCAGTCTTAGTAACATTGTGGTATCGTCTCAAAATACCCGAACGAAGAGTCTCGGGCACCACCACCTGACTGAAGGTCTTCTCCGTGGTTATGAAAAAGCGATGTAGGACGCCCTGCTTCCAAAGGAATTTCACCTTTCCTTTCTTCCCAGATGGTGTAGGGTTCCTCCCTTTTGCCAGCTCCCGCACCCTAGACAGAGTTGGGTCAAGCGTCTGTAGCTGGATCAACTTCTCTCTGGTAACACCTAGACCAGAGTCCTTCATCCGTAGGGTTTTAGGAGGTTCTTTTTCTCGCGTATTTTGGACTTGAGTAATGGCGGCTATCTTGACAGGTTGAGCTTTCGCCCGGTACACAGGAACTTCAAGGGTTTCTCCTCCAGGCTGAACGATCCGGTTTCCGATGAGTACGGGGTATGTTAGCTGGTCAGCCACAATAGCGACAACGTTCCCTGAGAAGAATGGGGACTCTAAATGTACGATCGTAGTAGGACAAGTCTTCTGAACGTTCCCTGCTGCGAAACGAATAGTTTGACTTCCCTGCTTGAGGTTACAGTCTTTTACCAAAGAGGAGTCAATGACCAGTCCGTCGGCGCCTGTGTCACGAAGAGCAGATACTTGCGATCCATTGATACTGACCGTGCATAAAGGAGTATACGACAGTTGGCTACATGGGTCACAAAGGGTAGGTAACTCTGATGTGGCAGCAGTGGTTCCTGGCGTCGTTACAACTGTTCTCACGTTGGTGACGGTCCGCACGTTGAAGGACGATGCTGAATGCGGGCAATTCCTACGGATGTGCCCAGTTTTACCGCAACCGTAGCAATTTCTCTTGGGAAAAGGGCCGTTGGGGTGGACGGGACTAACTGGGGCAGAGTCTTCCTCAGGATTTTCAATGTCCTTCGTGTTCTTCTCGACTCGACCAGTCGCAGTAACCGGGTTTTTCCTGGCTCTTTTTGATGCAGCAAACCTCTCAGCTAGTTCGGCGGCCTCAGTGACGTTCGCCGGTTCACGCTGCCGGATGAAATCCGCGAGGTCCCCAGACACATGGTCCATCAGGTGTTCCATCAGTAGGAGGTCTCGGATTCCAGCATAGGTCTCCTCTTTCTTCGCGGCTTTCCTCCACCGTTCAAACCAGATTCGAAGACGGGTAGCAAACTGTATAAACGTCTCCTCTCCCCTTTTGGCCGCGAGTCGAAACTTAGAACGATACGAGTCAGCCGTCCAGCGAAAAGATCCTCTAAGGGCGTCCACAATGACATCAAAGTTTCCCGCATCCTCAGCTGGCAGTTCCAAGTAAACATCGGCAGCAAAACCTTTCAGGAGGGCTCCCAGCCGAGCTCCCCAGTCACTCTCCCTGTCCCAGCCACTGAGAGTTGCTGCTCTCTCGAATCGTCCTAGGAAGGTGTCGAGATCCTCTTTGGCTTCATCAAATGGATCTATTTTCAGACGAACTGGTTCAATAGCCCTACTACGAGAACTTGAAGTAGTCTCTTCTCTCCTAGTCTTTTCTATCTCTGCACGAACTCTTTCTTCTTCCAGTTCAGCTAGACGTCGGCGGCGGTCGTTTTCTTCCTCTTCTCGAAGTACTTTTCTTCTGATTTCTTCTTCCTCCCTCTGAAGTCTTCGTTGAGCATCCTGTTCCTCCCTCTGAAGTCTTCGTTGAGCTTCTTCTTTTCTCAGTTGAGCTTCCTCTTCTTCTTGAAGTAGTCTTCGTTGAGCTGCTTCCTCTTCTTGAAGTAGTCTCCGTTGAGCTGCTTCCTCTTCTTGAACGTATTTTGCTAAAGCAGCCCCTGATCGAACGCCCAAAGCACGTCCCCTAGCGGCTATAATTTCTTGAGCTGACGTGAGGGAACTAGATTTTTCAATAGGGTCAACAGCAGCTCCATCCATATGCTTTGGCGTGGTAAGTGTCATACGGGGTGGAGAATTACCATGATCAGGGGTAGAAAAACTTGCCAGAGCGGCATTGCGAGATTTGGATCCCGACATGATTTCTCACAACAAATGTAAAATGGTTAAGTCGCCAACTATGAAAAAGCAACCTAGCTACTTCACAACAAAATTCTGAAGCAAAACATCTCAATCTACAACATTTCCAGACAAGTTACAACAGGGAAAAATGCTATAAACAACGACGAGACATGTACCCAGCACCGGCTAGTATTCACAGGTGGCCGCTGTGAAAATCAGGTTAAGCCTTAGCACGTACAAGCATGTTATTCAATCATCCCTATTCAAAAATCAAACCTGACAAGACGGTACAAACAAACAGACGAACAGAGCAAAATCATAGGTGACGATGTAATAATAAAGAAATCCCGGACGAGCCCCCATTTGTCACGCACACATGCACAAAACACGCACGCAGTCTGTCATCCACGACTCAAAACAATCTTGCTCTTCCGACCACAAAACACAAGTTGACACGAACAGTAGATTAAGGACGTTTCTTACAAACAATCAATTATACATAACATAAATACACGCACAACACTATCTAACTATACAAATCTTTCTTTCGGCAATATCCACAACAACAACAAAGATCAACCAGCGTTAAAGCCTATAACAACAAAGAATAATTATTTAGAAACTTTCATACCTCTCACTTTCGCTCAGTTCATTATGACGTTATAGCTCCTGCACGTTTAGCTGTTAGGACGGGCTAAGGCTAATGTTACCGTGCTTGCGTATCCGAAATCGTTCATGAACCGGAGTCAACGAGGCCGTGGTGCGAAGCGACAGGAGTCATCGGTGACGTCGAGTCCTTGCCAGGCGAGCAGTGCCGTCGTCGAAAGTGGAGCGGCAGACATCTCCTCAGTAGTAGGCCATTTCAGAGTAGCCTCCGCATGGTGAAATACAACAACCTGGAATGGTGAACGCAAGACTTAGTTCACGGTAACAGTAACATCGCCCACCCGTCCTTATAACTTAACAACCAAGTGCAGGATTAAATGGACATAATTCTCTACTCTCACTCTCATGCATCTCGAACACACATACCAACGGACTTATACATTTAATTCTGCTAAGTATGAAGTCCAACGAATAATACCAAATTCATTCTATAAACAAAACTGTCCACCACTCCCCTTTCAACCAAAACATATTCATTCAACAACATACCAAACCATTCCCCAAAACAAACTCACAAATTCATACCGTTCAAGTACAAAGTTACACACGCACGTGCACACTATACATTCCGCCATCTTGGATTGACCGGTTTTCAGAAGTCAATAAGCAAATCTAAACCTGAGAATAATTTAACTGTAACACACACAACATAATATTTAATGATTACATACCACATCCTGGTTGTATTGAAGTAGCCATACATATCCCCTGCCGTTGATAACAGGTTTCCGGCATCTGCTCTACGCAAACAGACCCTACGTTCAACGAAGAACGGATTCGCTTGGAACGCAAGCTATCTTCCCTCGGCTAAAGGCAAAGAACGAATGAATAAAAAGGAGTATCTACGAGCTCGAATTTAGCTCTGAGTTCACCTTACAAAATACAAGTAAAAACCACGTGAAATACCTGAGCACGAGCTCCACGAGACACCTGCAGTTAACCAGCGTCTACCTATGACAGGCGAAATAGAGGAACACAGGCGCTCCAATACAATACATTTAACCCCACAGCATAAAAGTATGCTAATATTAAAGCCGCTTGTGACACACACACAGATTTGATCACAAATCCTGTTCTGTTTTTATACCCTCTGTCTGTCAATGGTAATTAACACCCTGCACAAAGCACGCTACCCTGACGTGAGTAGAACAGTCGGGGATTATACTAATACGTATATCTAGAACCGGAACCTTCTTATCTCTGTGGGGTACGGACCTCCTTAAATTGAGAACACAGACACACGACGTTGTTTGATTTCAGTGGCTAAACAACCAAACACGCATATTTTTTTTAAAAATAATTCTTTGTAGTATGTTCAAACCAGGCAATACATTTAAAGGATTGTTTATCATGCAAAAACAGTCAGTCCAGCAGTTTGTACGCGTTTTATTCGTTTGGGAAGAGGGGTGGCTCCCCTATCCACTACGACGAGTCATTTTGTGCTATTTGGCATTTGCAATATTTTCAGTGGCGCTATGGACAGCCACCCTTTGGTTTTTAAGTTCTCAAATGCCTGGAATATCATCACACTTAGACAGCTAGACACTCAAATGGATACATATTGCAATAATCAATAAGTTATGGCAAGTTATTGCAAAAAGTGTAGTTTTCTTGCATTTCTGAAGTTATGCTCGACACAGATTAGCACAGACCTTAACAGCTTTAATAGGGAAGTAGAGCAATGTTAATGCAATGTTCTGGTGACACAAAAAGTAACAGACTGGCTTCCGGTTTTGCAAAATGGGCACATTTTAGAAGTCTCTACGCATTTTCTGCGAAACGCTGCCGATTTCGCGCAATGGGCAATTCCTTGAATTCAGCACGACATAGGGCCTATATATCCTAACCTAACTTTCACGGAAAACATTTCTTTTTATACAGCGCAGAAAAAGACCACAGCGTTATTTTCGCAAAACGTCCATCGCCAGACTCATGTTTCTTTTCCAAACCGTAGTCATGTGCCTGTGTCAGAATGGGTGCCAGGAGATTCCAAATTGCTTCGTGTCAGTTCGTTGTGCAGACGACACAAAATGGCCACCATCGAGGAACGTTCTGTGTTGTTCTTGGCTTTCCTTTGCTGTTTTTCAGGTAGGTAATGTTAATGTTGTTTGATAATGTGTTCCTATTTAACCAATAGTTGGTGCATGATTACAGGGACACACTCATTAATAGAAGAACTGTTCAACTTTACTTTAATTGGAGTTTATGAGTTTTGACAAAGTTCATGAGCTTTGGAAGATTTTTGAGTCCTGCAATTCTCAATTAGAAACTGAATAAAACTCTTATTGATACTACATACTTTTCTTTTCAGTAACTGAATTACACACTCATTCCTGTTTAAGTGATCCGGGCTCACCATCTCAGAGGGGACAGTTTATTTAATACGTATGATAAGGCAATCCTTCCAAATGGGCATACACCAAACATTAAGATCCTGACTGCAGCAGAGTTAGAGTGGTTGGTGAATTAACTTAACAAAAAATTAACTTGTAGCTATTTACAAATACTTCATAAACAGTCAGACATCTGGCGTTTGGCTGATGCCTACGTGGAGGGATGGCCTGCCTTGTTCAATGCACAAACCTTGCTAGATGTTGAGTTGAACTGTTGTCACGGGGAGGGTAGACAAGTGAAAAATGTGGTATAATGTACAAAACAAAATCTCTCTCTCTGGGGGCTGGGGGCAATTTAGAACACGTAAAAGGCACGTAGACACATCAGCGCACGTATAAGTAAGTAACATGTTCATACATGATAGCAAGTCATATATATCTAAGGCCAATGTCGATTACGCCTTGGTTGCTATCAACAGTAATCGATACATATCGACCACTAACATGTACAGACGCGCGCAAAAAACCCAGACACACATGAACAGACAGTGACCCCCCCCCTCACACACACACACACGGGAACGCACGCACGCACACACACACACGCACACACACACACACACACGCACACACACACACGCACGCGCGCACACACTCACGCACGCACACACACACACTCACACACACACACACACACACTCACACACACACACTCTCTCACACACACGGCCAATTGACAGATACGGGTAAGGCACCAAGCACACCTACAGTTGGTAAGAGAAGAATATGCGTGTTATCTACCATAACAATCTACCAGGGGTATATGGACTGCAGAAATGAGAGAACTTCTTCGAATTGACAACATGTGAACAGTTATAGGGGGAAGACGAGGGAAGAGAAATGACGGTCCTACCAGGATGTTATTTGCGTGTGGGGATTTGGGCGTGCTTTATTCCAGGTCGGTAAGGTAGAATTTTTTTAATTAAGTGTAACCGAGTGCCAATTTACCGAGCTCAAACACTCAAGCAAACGACACAAGTTATATTAACCAGGTTCTTTTATTCCATACGATGAAATGGGGAATGTGTGGGATAACGGGGGTTTACTTTCAAATACAAAACTTTCAATGTATAGGACTAAACAACTCCAAAAAAACAACGCTCTCAACTCTTCACTCTAAAACTACATTCTAAATTCTCCCTCTAAAGCTACCCTTTAAAAACACACTAAATCTTTCCCCCAAACTACACTCTACTCTAAATCCTCACTCTCAACTTTAATCCAAAAAACCACAATGAGACTCTAATCTAAAACAAACGAAATCTAAAAAACAACCTAAAAACAATTCTTCAAAAAAAAAACCAAATCTACAAAAACTCTAACAAAACCTGACCAAAATCCCTCCACTAAAACTAACTGCTCCCCTCTAACGAAATCTAGTCTACGTAAACCTAACGAAACTAAAACCCATAAAACAAGAGGCGAAGCCATCAAGGCTCACGTAAGAAATCGACAAACAGTAACACAAACTCAATCACTCCGTCTCACACACACACACACACACACACACACACACACACACACACACGCACGCACACACACACACACACACACACACACACACACACACACACACACACACACACACACACACACACACACACACACACACACACACACACACACACACACACACACACACACACAGAAAGAGCATAGGTGAAACTGTGCAAGAAAGCGAGACACTAGATCTAGATCTGTCTGTCTGCATGTAGCCTACTTACAAGGACACGACTGCCAACCAGTCTCGGCGCGCTCAAAATAATAATGACCGAGACTTTCAGTACTTCCTTCGCGTGACGTCTAACCCTCTTACGTCATAATGTGACGTCAATGTAATGTGACGTCTTCAAATGTTAGAGTTTCTACCACAGACATACACACGCACAGACGCACGCACGCACGCACGCACAGACAGACAAAGTTACGATCGCATAGGCTACACTTACGTGAGCCAAAAAACCGTCTACTGAACCCAGCTAAAAAAGAACTAACTAAAAACAAATCTACGCCCCACTAAAAAGAAAAAGACCTGAATCTAACTACACCCCTCTAGAAAAGAAAAGACCTGAATCTAGAAAGAAAAGACCTGTCTAAAAAGAACCCCGTCGCACGCTCCACCATCCTGCAAATCACAGAATGCACGCCGTAAGCATACGTAAACAAATCAACAATTTCAAATACCACAAGCTAACTCGTTGAACAACAAAACACATCATTCCTACCAAATAACATGCCTACAATACCGTTCTCTCAAACAACGGTTTTCTAAAGCATTCAACAAACAAAAGTCTTCCCAAACATTCCAACTCACAAAATAATCTACTTGAACATTCAAATAAATCCTTTCCCCAAGCAGCATACTATTCTTCTCACTGCTTACCCATTTACAGAAAGAAAATTGTATTAACCTACCAGCAAAAGAATTCTCACATCCCGAAAAGATTGCAGCCCGTGACAGACATGTCACACACGGCGTCAAGGAAACACGCACAAAATACACGTCTTCTTCCCTCAAAGATTCCAATCAAAAAGACAGTTTTAGCGTCCACATCCTGCGCGCCGGTGTCACAAGATTAACACATATTCAACTCGAGGGGTGTCGGGCAGCCCCACTTTCTTTAGTTAGTGTCTAACGTCACCTTCAACCATTCAAATTTACATCGCGGCGGAGGGAAAATGGGAGATGGAATAAAGCCACCTGTCAATTGTTTCCCGTTCACAAAAACATTAATCACAAAATTTACTCCAGAGGCTTGTACCAAAAAAGCAATCGTTTTACCTATGCAAATTTTAGAATCGGCTATTCCGCGAGACCAATTCAATAGAAATGAATTTCAGTCTCGGAAACCTTAATGGATCCCCGATAGTACAGGTTTGAATCCTTAATAGCACAGAGGTACCACGAGTTCACACGGATGCACAAAAGTGCATGTGTACCGTAACTGTCGTTCCCAAGCTCACATCCTCCCCAACTTAGACTGTCGTCTCCTGGCGACATGCCAGAATCAGAAAAATTCAAAAAAATATTTAACCTCCCAAGAACATAATATTCTCCATCCTCAAATCATTTCAAAAACTTTCACACAAAAACAATCATCAACTGACTAATACAATATTTCTCTAAAATTAAATGTTCTAAAATACACATTTCACATAATCCTTCCAGTGCCAATAATCCTATCTCCTGTCGACATCCAACTCACACAAGTTGACAAAAAATCACAACTCATCTTTAACAGAGGCAGTTCCATGGTTCACTTTACAAAGAATTATGTTCACCACTTGCCAGATAACCAATAATGATAATCTTTACGACTTATCAAATATTTTATCTCTCTTGAGCATACATCAGAACAAAACCGATTGTTGTATTGTGTCAGATATTTCTCATTGGGTTTGTTACCGAGCTCAAACATTTGAACGCTCACCGAACGGGAACATCCTGGCTGCTTTCTGTCGAGCGTGAGACATTTTCCAAGAATTTATTTTCCTGGACTTGGCCCTGAAGAACAATGGCGCCTCGTTTTTGCGCTAGACCTAACTTTTAAAATCTAAATAATAAATTGACAGCTTGTTACACAAACATTCTTTAATCATAAAAGAATTCGTTTTTCATCAAGACAAGATCAGAACAATTCGAAGTTGTGAAAGTTTAAAAAAAGAAAAGCCCGGAGGCAGGGTCACGCAAGGGTCGTAGCAGACGACGGTTTATCAGTGCAAATCGCCGTTGCTCTCAACAGTCAAAAGCCATCGCTAGAGTTCTTGTGAACCACAGCCGTTAACGTTGTTTCGTGCATAAAAAACGTGCTATTGTAGATAAGCTCACGTCGAGTCGCATTCAAATGACTAACTGACGACTGCATTGTGAAAAGGGAAAACTGGATCACACGGGTTCACGATGGCTCAGGGGTAAGATAAACCACGCAAAAATAAATTCTTTGAAAATTGTTCGCTCTTTACGGAGGGCACCTGGGATGTTCTCAATTGGTGAGTGTTTAAATGAAAGGGTGTTTGTACTGTGTGTAAAAGCCTGACCGTATCTGTGATGGTTTACGGGAGGCTTACTGTGCCTTTAAGAGATGAATTTCCTCCAAAACTGTCTTTCACTGGTTGAAAAATATGTATTATACGAATTTTGTAGCGTGTTGAAGTGACATGTTTGCCTACAATCACTACTCGCTTGACCCCTACCCTGTATAACACAGTTTATGAAAAGGTAAAACAAGTCGCGTAAGGCGAAAATACAATATTTAGTCAAGTAGCTGTCGAACTCACAGAATGAAACTGAACGCAACGCAACGCAGCAAGACCGTATACTCGTAGCATCGTCACTCCACCGCCCGTGGCAAAGGCAGTGCACGTGGAATGGACAAGAAGAGCGGGGTATTCGTTGCGCTGAGAAGGATAGCACGCTTTTCTGTACCTCTCTTCGTTTTAACTTTCTGAGCGTGTTTTTAATCCAAACATATCATATCTATATATTTTTGGAATCAGGAACCGACAAGGAATAAGATGAAAGTGTTTTTAAATTGATTTCGGGGAAAAAAATTTGATAATAATTTTTATATATTTAATTTTCAGAGCTTGTTTTTAATCCGAATATAACATATTTATATGTTTTTGGAATCGGCAAGTGATGGAGAATAAGATAAACGTAAATTTGGATCGTTTTATAAATTTTTATTTTTTTTTACAATTTTCAGATTTTTAATGACCAAAGTCATTAATTAATTTTTAAGCCACCAAGCTGAAATGCAATACCGAACCCCGGGCTTCGTCGAAGAGTACTTGACGAAAATTTCAACCAATTTGGTTGAAAAATGAGGGCGTGACAGTGCCGCCTCAACTTTCACGAAAAGCCGGATATGACGTCATCAAAGACATTTATCAAAAAAATGAAAAAAACGTTCGGGGATTTCATACCCAGGAACTCTCAGGTCAAATTTCATAAAGATCGGTCCAGTAGTTTAGTCTGAATCGCTCTACACACACACACACACAGACACACATACACCATACCCTCGTTTCGATTCCCCCTCGATGTTAAAATATTTAGTCAAAACTTGACTAAATATAAAAAAAAACGATTACATAATATGCACTAATCGTACAGCCAGTGACATATCCTCCACGAATGTGTTTTTCTTTTTGATGTTATCTGGTTCATAGTTTACGACACTTAGAAAATGACGAAAAATCACTTGCAACAATGGGCGCGAATGAGTTGCGTTTCTTTTGCCGGGTACTGTACATCATTTTCATTGAATTGAGCATGA
>NW_027129077.1:80000-90000 GCF_037325665.1 Littorina saxatilis
TCTTCTTTTATGGGATGAAACTCCCACGTTCACTCATGTTTTTGCACGAGTGGATTTGTACATGTATGCCTGTTTTTGCCCCGCCATTCTGGCAGCTTACGTCGATTTCGGAACTCTGACATGGGTCACAGGATCTTTTTCGTGCGCACTTAGTCTCCACCTACTTAACCCACCAGGCCGCCGCGGCCGGGATTTGAACTCACGACCTTCCGATTAGGAGGCCGACGTCTTATTCACTACACCACTGCGCCCGTCGATGAGTTGATGAACTACAACCCCCGAACCGAGCTGTAAATAAATGTAGAGTCCTTTGGTGAAGCGAAATAAAAACAAGAGGCGAAGCCTTCAAGGCTCCCGTAAGAAATCGACAAACAGTAACACAAGCTCAAATCACTCCGTCACACGCACATGCACGCCACACACACACACACCACACACTCAGAGTTAAAACTAACGCATCATATTTACTCCATGTATAATTTTTAAAAGAAATCAAACAGATAAATCAGCAGTAGATCTGCGGGTGCTGTGTTCATTTGGAAATCTACCATCAGCTTATCTGTCTTTTGCACTGCAGACACTAAGCAATGGGTACCTGCCATGTGGTCACTTTTTCCACTGCTGTCCTCAGTCATATACTTTTCATCAAGACTTGTCACCATGCCGAGTGGATCTAAATTCAGAAGTCGTCATGTGGCTGAGGCATATCTGACATAGCGTCGATCTTGTTGTAGCTTATCCTCCTTTCTGAAACAAAAGGCAAAATACGATGACTACAACCTACACAAATAAAAACAGTGTTTTGATACTGAATAGTCGGGTTATACAAGCTACTTTACCTATGCAGCATGCATGGGAATCCTACATTATGCGAAACATGTCAACTGACTGAGCAGCCTGGTCAACACAGTCAACACACTATTCACAGTCCTATTCACTTCGCGCCTTCAAGTTCGTGAAAAACAGTTTGGGTGTGCCCCCCTTTCCTGGATCCACCCTTGCTATCTGATGGTCTTGTTTGAATGATAACGATCAACTCAGAAGAAAGAAATCAACAGAGGAAAAAATAAACCATTAACATTAACCGCTGAAAAATACAGAATCACATGTGCCATTATGTAGAACAAAATTCCACAGCAAGCTTTCTTTGGACGACTGTCGTTGTCTCAAAACTCGCATTCTAGATCTACCTGCTGTCCAACAGAAGCTAATCTTACGTTGTGCTGCCTTGAAAAAAAATGCCAACAAAGCCAAGGAAGCTGTTGCAAGGTGAGTTTACCAAACGTTTACCAAACGAATCGTGATAAGCTTAGTGCGTAAACAGCAAATAGTACAATCAAAGAGAGGAGTCTGGAATGAAACGCGATACAGATCTAGATCTAGCATTCACAAATTGTCTGAAGAAAGGCACCACATTTTACAGACAAAACCATGACAGAGCATGTTTTGAAACTGAGGCAAAATCGTAATAATTTTGACTTTGAGAACAGATTCATCCCGTTTCCTTATATCTGCATGTTCAAGTAAATAGTAGACAGTTTTATACGGGCAGAGTTAACTTAAGACTCTACTGCAAGTCTTGAAATTCACATAAATCGAACCAAGAACAAAGACATCCAAACATTACAGGCAGTTTAGATCAACTAATTTCACTGGAGGTGACTGCCTAGCACTGTTTTTCATATCCGTGTCTGCTGAAATAGAAAGAAATTAAACAAAACGAATGATCAGTAAGCTTATGTGACACGCTTTATGAGTGGGAGACACTAGATCTGTCTGTACTTACATTGTTACTGGGGACACGACTCAGCCAGATCGACACTGCGCTTTCGACAGCTGATCTTCCCTGCGCAGACACTGGAAACACGCTGTGCAGATCAAACTGTTGGAAATGTCCTTTGGCTTTGGTATCTTCGTTATCTATTTTTCTTGAGCCAAGAAATCGAACAATGTGAAATCGTCTTCCCCGAATCAGCGAATGCAGAGGTGAGAACTGGAAAGTGAGTCTTTTCCCACAATCCTTCACGCGACCTGACCTGATCTTGACCCCTGACCTGGTCTACATACCACACACGACACAAACCAGTCACCTGCTTTTACCCGCCCAAAACCCCCTACCACCCGTTTTCTGTGGATACACACTTTAACTACACACATGCCGACAAAATGTTGATCAGTGGTTCAATACTTTGAAGATGTTGCTTGAAAAATGACCAGGTGAAATGAGTATTTCGGTGTTTAGTCAAATGTTAAAGTTTCTACCACAGACATACACACGCACGCACGCACACACACACACACACACACACACACACACACGCACGCACAGACAGACAAAGTTACGATCGCATAGGCTACACTTACGTGAGCCAAAAACCATTTATTCAATCGGTTTCAAACTAAAATATCAACAACACAAACCAGTCATCGCCAAGACTACGAGATACATTTAGATAGTCTCGGCTAACAATACCGAGACGGAACACGCTCGTCTCCGCAAAGCATGCGACCGTATTGTACTTACTGAACCTATTTTTTGTAATTTTGAGCACATTGTTACAGTGAACATGACATATCTATACATTTTTGAATTCAGGAGAAGATGAGGAATACAATGCAGCCATTGTTTAATCTGTTACTAAACTTTTGATATTAATGACAACTTTAACATATTAAACTAATTAATACATTTTTAAGATTTCGAGCTGAAATGCAATACCAAAGTCCGGACTTCGTCGAAGATTATTTTACCAAAATGTCAATGAATTTGGTTGAAAAATGAGGGAGTGACAGTGCTGCCTCAACTTTCACAAATACCCGGATATGACGTCATCAAAGACATATATAATATCCAAAAAAGGAAAAAACCGCTCTCATGTGAAGTTTTATGAAGATTGGTCCAGTAGTTTCCTCGGAATCACTTTATACACACACACACATACACACACACACACACACACACACACATACACACACCCACACACAAACACACACACACACCACGACCCTTGTCTCGATTCCCCGTCTATGTTAAAACATTTAGGGAAAACTTGACTAAATGTAAAAAAACATACATGTCAGAGCAAAATAAAAATAGGTTAATCTTTGGCTGACCAGCCTGCATTCTCCTCTTTTGTCACGGTTACCTTAACAAAACTGCCGTTCTCGTTTCTGAGTTAGGCACTATTTTTGTTGATTAAAGGCACAGTAAGCCTTCTGTAAACCATCACAGATACTGTCAGGCTTTTACACACAGTACAAACACCCTTCCATTTGAACGCTCACCAAACGGAAACATCCTAGGTGCCCTCTGTAAAGAGCGAGCAATTTTCAAAGAATTTATTTTTGCGTGGTTTATTTGAGCCATCGTAAACCCGTGTGATCCACGAAACAAACGGCTGTGGTTCACAAGAACTCTAGCGATGACTTTTGACTGTTCAGAGGAACTGGCGATGCCTCTAAACCGTCGTCTGCTACGAGAACCACGACCTTACGTGATCCTGCTTCCGGGCTTTTCTTTTTTCAAACTTTCAAAACTTCGAATTGTACTGATCTTGTCTTGATGAAATTTTGTTGTTGTTGATGATTTAAGAATGTTTGTGTAACAAGCTGTCAATTTATTATTTAGATTCTAAAAGTGAGGTCTAGCGCCAAAACGCACCACGGTCCGATTGTCTCTGAGCAATCGGCGCAATTTTTTTTTTAAATTGCTCGCACTTTACGTAGGGCACCTAGGATGTTCCCGTTTGGTGAGCGTTCAAATGGAAGGGTGCTTGTACTGTGTGTAAAAGCCTGACAGTATCTGTGATGGTTTACGGGAGGCTTACTGTGCCTTTAATAAAGACTTGTTTGAAAAATATGAAGACATGCATACGCTTTTTTGGGGGGATGTTATGCAGTTGTGCTAATTGAAAATGTTGCTGTCATTCCTGTCAGCCCTGTCAACGTCGGGGTGTATGTGGGCGGGGCGTTCGGTGCCATAGTGGTTTTCTGCGTCCTGGTGGCCATCGTCTGCGTGTTTATCAAGAAGGGTCAGCGAGGCCGGGTAATGGTCAGGCCAGCTGTCCAGCCTGGTAACAACATCTCAGTGGTCAGCGCAAATACAAGTATGTCTCACTGCATTTTGCTGTGTTGTGTTGTGTTGTGTTGTGTGTGGTTTGGTGTTGTGGTGTGGTGTGGTGTTGTGGTGTGGTGTGGTGTTGTGTTTGTTGTGTTGTGTTGTGGTGTGTTTTGGTGTGGTGTGGTATGGTGTGGTGTTGTTGTTGTGGTGGTGTGTTGGTGTGGTGGTGTGGTGTGGTGTGGTGTGGTGTGGTGTGGTGTTGTGATGTTGTGGTATACTGTACTGAGTCGTGTTTTGATGTGTTTTTATTGTATCATTGGAACTTATGTTTGCTAATGGAGAATTGCCTAGCGCTTCAGCTAAAGTGCTATGCATGTTATTGTTCTTGGATTCTATTGCATCGATTATTTCACATTTTGTTAAACTTTCTTGCCTTGTATTGTACATAGGTATGCGGTTTTGAATGGTTTGATTTAAATAATCTCCTATTCTCCATTGTTTTAAGGTAATCAGTATTCAGGCAACACCTACAGCCAGCCAATGGGAGCCCAGCAGATGCAGCCTACTCCGTACGGCCAGGCAGTTCCTCCCCCCTACTCCTACTCCAACCCCGCTTACCCCCCGACACAGCACGCGGCTCCCGGGCCGTCGGACCCCTATGCTACCGCCGCTTTCTCGACCAAGTCTTAAATCTGAAGAAGCTCAACACAATCAAATAACTAGCTTTTGGTTTAAACAATTTTATTCAAAAATGTTACAAATAATAATGCCGCATACATTTAATTGAAACCATGGAAACACAACTAGTTAAGCTCACAACCGTGCTCTTAATTAAAAGAGATTCTAAGATCGGATTAGACGGACGAAAGCTTTTGAAGAAATGAGACACCATTAATGTTAGCCTTCGTCATCTAGATCAGGGGGCGCTATCCAAGCTGTCCTAAGATAGACCCTGACTGGATGGTGTCCCTTTTCTTCAAAACTGCTTCAAATATGCTCCAACAGTATTGAATTGATTGTTTGCACTTGCCTTGTTTAAACAGAGTAAAACGTCATGATTTTGAATATTGTGCACTTTCTCTCCTCACAATTGCTCATGATTCCTGAATCTAACCGCCATTAACATGTTTGGGTCTATTCAAGCAAAGTAACAAGTCGCGTAAGGCGAAAATACAATATTTAGTCAAGTAGCTGCCATTTTTCAGCAAGACCGTATACTCGTAGCATCGTCAGTCCACCGCTCATGGCAAAGGCAGTGAAATTGACAAGAAGAGCGGGGTAGTAGTTGCGCTAAGAAGGATAGCACGCTTTTCTGTACCTCTCTTTGTTTTAACTTTCTGAGCGTGTTTTTAATCCAAACATATCATATCTATATGTTTTTGGAATCAGGAACCGACAAGGAATAAGATGAAAGTGTTTTTAAATTGATTTGGACAATTTAATTTTAATAATAATTTTTATATATTTAATTTTCAGAGCTTGTTTTTAATCCGAATATAACATATTTATATGTTTTTGGAATCAGCAAATGATGGAGAATAAGATAAACGTAAATTTGGATCGTTTTATAAATTTTAATTTTTTTTTACAATTTTCCGATTTTTAATGACCAAAGTCATTAATTAATTTTTAAGCCACCAAGCTGAAATGCAATACCGAACCCCGGGCTTCGTCGAAGATTACTTGACCAAAATTTGAACCAATTTGGTTGAAAAATGAGGGCGTGACAGTGCCGCCTCAACTTTCACGAAAAGCCGGATATGACGTCATCAAAGACATTTATCAAAAAAATGAAAAAAACGTTCGGGGATTTCATACCCAGGAACTCTCATGTCAAATTTCATAAAGATCGGTCCAGTAGTTTAGTCTGAATCGCTCTACACACACACACACACACACACACACACACACACACACACACACACGCACGCACGCACGCACGCACATACACCACGACCCTCGTTTCGATTCCCCCCTCGATGTTAAAATATTTAGTCAAAACTTGACTAAATATAAAAAGATAATGACAGCAAGGCTGACCGTGGGCAATAATCAGACAAAGCAATGCGTTGCTTTCGAGTTTATTTTTGAAAACATTTTTCCCTTCATTTTTCTGTGTGTGCCATATACCCATTCTTGAGCGTGTACTCCATTTTATCACAACGAACAATTCAGATAATATATATACGTATTTTTGTCTCGCCACCCATTGAAATCAGTCTATTATTTAACTATGAAACACCAAAGAATTACTAAATTGAATAAAGTAATGCTATGAATCCCATTACATGAACATATTTCCAATGATTCACCAGCTTGATTAGTAACTGAGGTGTATTCAAGTTTTATGATTTTGTTTTAAAATATATAACCGCCAACTATGACAATCATCATCAATGCATGTCAAATACAAGGGGTTGGGGGGGGGGGGGGGAGGAGTAGCTCAGTTGGTGGAGGATTTGTGATCCTAGGGTAGTGGGTTCGCATCCAGGCCGTGACGGACACGGGTCAACTGCATGTGCAGACTCAGAAACGGTATACATGTCCCACCCCCCTGTCACGACAGTAACACCAAATAGTCCTCGGTCATCCATAAGTGAAGGTGGTCTGATTACACCGTAACACGCACATTTCTGGGTAGCGCGACTCTTGTTGTTGCTAGCTTTCCACTGGGAGGAAGCAACCCGAATTTACCAGCAATGGAATATTTAAGAAATTAAATGAAAAAAATGAAATACGGGCTCAGTGCCAACATTTGTCTAAAGGGGAAGGTTACGACAAAAAGGGTAAATCTGTCGACAATGTATCGTTATGTTTAGCTACATTTATTCAAACATCCAGCTTCTGGGTTCAAATAGATTTTTTTGATTGAAAGAGAAAGCGTGTTTGGTCAGTCATGCAAACGTCCTCTAAAAGGGACAGTTATCGTTAGAAAGTGACTTCGATGTGATACTTTGTAATGTATTGAAATGGTACTTAAAGATCCCGGTTTGAATTTTTGACAAATAGTTTTGATTCAAAAGGTTTGACTCGTCCTGTAGAGCATTCAAAAACAGTTAACGTTTTGTCATAAATATAACGTTCTAATTATTATATACCGTTCTTGTTTTTCGATTCGCCATGTAGAGAAACACAATTCAAAAAAAGAGGGAGAAAAAACGAAAAGCGACAAATCTGTGATATTTTGAAAACGTATCTTTTTATTTTGCTAAATCTATCAACACCACCGGGTTAACATTTCCAACAGATAGGCCTATATCTTTTGATTTTACTACTTTACGTTTGAGTTGTCATGTACAATGTTTCTTATATGGAAGATAACCAAACGAGGCAAATCTGTACTATTTCATTTTGATAATGTCATATATACAAGTTTACAACCTTGAGATTTATTGATCGTTTGTTTTGAATAAAATCTATTTTTCCACAATACTGCGCGCGCGCGTGTGTGTGTGTGTGTGCGAGTGTGTGTGTGTGTGTGTGTGTGTGTGTGTGTGAGTGTGTGTGTGTGTGTGTGAGCGTGTGAGTGTGTGTGTGTGTGAGTGTGAGTGTGTGTGTGTGTGTGTGTGTGTGTGTGTGTGTGAGTGTGAGTGTCTGGCAGGCTATTATTCCACACCAGGGTACACGGGAGCCAATCATGCACATGATTACGTTGACTTGTAAGTACAATGGTAACACACACACAATTAAGTCATCAGATTTAAAGGAGAGTATAAAAGATCGTCCGGGTACTTATATTACCCAAAACAATATGTCGTTAAATCCAGCAGGCTGATCTACCCGGGGAACATTGCGTGTATCAACAAGTCTAGGGTTGTTCCCCTTGTAACCTGACGACGGTGTCGCTGTCGCGTTCTTCTTGGTTAAAAACGGTGCCATTCAATAGAATGACCATGCAAATGTAACACAGTCAAAACCTATCTTGTTTTGAACATGTACACATATCTAGGTTAGTAGTTAAAGGGAAGCAACTTTTTTTGGGGTAATGTGGACATTGATTGTTACCTCCCTTCCATTCGTCTTTTTTAATTGGTTAACTCAGTTTATATTTATGGATTTAGATAAAATTGTTCAAGCTGTTTCAAAAGTGTTTTTGATTAGGTATTAATTATAAACTGTAATAAGTTGTAAAGATATTTTATTTCATTTTAAGATATTAATTAGAAAATCTTCCATTTCAATTTTTAGAATTTCAACGTCACTTCCGCCCTCTGCTGAGAAGTCGCCAAGATGGTGTGAAACCTCTGGATAACATTTTGGTTTTAAATCAGGTGAATACTGATTTTTACATTGTCATCTGTTTGACGTATGATTAGTTAAGCAAGATAAATATTATAAATTAGAGTGGTTATTTTTGTAAATCTGTTCCGAAACTGAAATATTTGTAATTTGACCATGTTGTGGGTTTTTTGACAGAAGCACCTGTCACAGAAACGGTGCAGAATATTTGTATTTTTGGTTGTAGTTTTTTTTGTATGAAGTGTGTAGACGGAAAGATAAGTGTGTTACTGATGTTTTGAAGTTAAATAGAGTTTAGGTTTTGTAAAGAAATTTAGTTTTGATTATATTTTGAAATTTGAAATAAAAAAAAGTTTTGCGCATGCGCGGGAATAACCGAAAGCGCATTGCATTATTGGAAAGTTGGCTGCCGCTGTTTTATGGAAAAAATGTGTTTGTGACTAGTGTTTTGTTTGAGGTGAGATTTCATTCCAAGTGATTTGGATATTGTGATTAGAAGAAGTTTGGTCATAATGGTCAGTTTATCACTGCAGATCAATGTGACTATGCATGGACACTTCTTGTAGCTAATTTTGAGTTTGTAGCAATGGTGGAGTGGAACACATCGTGATGTGTGGTATTGTTACAAAGTAAATCTAAGATGGTTAGTCACTGTCTTGTAGGATAACATATAGTCTTTCTGTTTCTGTCAATGAAGATGGAATTGATCACAGTAGGCAAAATGTTACTCCTGTGTTAGGGAGAAGATTACTGTTTCTAGTTGGTAAATAGTAAGTCAAGTAATGTCTAAATATCAGCTGTTTCTAGTTGATAATGTGGAATGATAGAATGATAGTGGTGTGTTTGAACACAGTAACTATGTGGTAATTATTAGTCATAATTACTAGCCTCTAGTAACATTGGTTAAATATTATTTGTGTTTTGTTGTGTGGTAATAAGGAAACGTTGTGTTTAATTTCAGAGCCAACCAGTCTGGGTTTCACATCCGCGAAGACTTTTACGACTTCATAAATCACCTGTCCATAAAAACCACCTGTACTGCTGCGTTTTTTTCAGGTAAGTATTGTCTCTTTGAGCACGAATACAAGTTGTTATTTAAACTATTGCGTTTAACAGAAGGATAAACAATATTACATTAAAAAGCAACATAAAAACATAATAAGGCAGGAGAGTTATGTTATAATGTTAGTCACACGCAAAGCGAAATAGTCGTATGTACATTTTGTTTCACGAGCGTATACATATAGGCTGAACTAAATTTAGAAGCCTAAGTTAGCTTACTATAATGCCTTCGTTACTTCGGATTATGGTATAAAACCAGATTGCACAGGCGTTATTATGTTATTCAACTTCACAAAATTAAAGATATGGTTGTGGACACACTTTTCAAACACTTTCCCCACACAGCTTAACAATGATATAGGTCTATAATTCAAGCAACTCATTTTGGACCCTTTTTTTAAATATCGGAGTAACATGTGCATATTTCCATAACATAGGGTGCTGTCCTTCGTTCAGGCAACGATTAAACAGCGCTGTAAGCGGTTGTGAAATAATACTGATTGCTGCTTTAAGTAGCCTATTATGTACGTGATCTGGGCCGCATGCTTTACTAGTATCAAGACTTTTTTATAATGTTAATCACCTCTTCGACGGACAGGTTTAGCTCGCTCAATTTACAATCAAGGAAAGGAACAATCG
>NW_027129077.1:95000-110000 GCF_037325665.1 Littorina saxatilis
GAATACGACTTCTTACAGGCAGCCAGTGAAGAGATCTCAAAACAGGTGTGATGTGGTGTCTTTTAGGGGTCTTTGTGATTAATCTAGCGGAATTGTTCTGTACTTTCTGCAGTTTTTTAATGAGATAGTCAAAAGAACCAGAAAGAAGGGCATTTCCGTAATCTAACCTTGAAAGAACAAGAGAACAAATGAGAGTTTTTGTAGCATCGGAAGAAAGGCAGTGGGGGATGGAGCTAATTTTTCTCAGTTCATAGTAGGCATTTCTACAGACAGTGGAGACTTGTTGTTTGAAGCAGAGAGTTTCGTCGAAGATGACACCGAGGTTTCGTACTTGAGAAGCCAACTGAATATCAGTTCCAGGTATAGAGATTTGGGCAGGAAGGGATGATTCTTTTTTAAGAGAAGGGGGTACAACTAGCATGATCTCGGTCTATTGTGTTTTCAGCGTAGCAATAGGGTCCGATATTTAGACGAGACAAGTATAATGCCGATGAGTCGAAGACGAGTCGCATTATACTTGTTCGAGTCTAAATATCGGACCCAATTGCTACGCTGAAAACACAATAGCGATTATATAGCTGTTCTGACCTTGATTTGTTGTTCCAAACTTACAAAATGACAGTTTTTGCGACTGTACGGTTGATCTCAGGTTTTGATAGCAGACGCCGTTTCTTATGCGCATTAGTTTTGCGCAGGCGCCACGTTGACTTTGGAAAAAAACCCTCGATTTGACAACACAGCTGTTAAACAGCGTTTTATTAGTTCATTCGTATACAACAAAAAGAAGTTTGAGTTTTTTTAATTTTGAACAAGACTACTTATGAAGAAGACCAAAACACAACATCAACGGAAAACTAGAAACAACTGAAGAACTAGGATGCAACAAGGGGGGGGAGAAGAGAACAGCTAATCCGTACAACGCGAGCAGACGGCAGCGAAGTTTTCAGTTTGGGTGAATGGCATTTATACTTGTCTCGTCATGAAGCGAATTGTTCAACCTCAGTTATAAACGACTACATGAATGTTAGTGCCATGGGTTGTACATCAATACTTCAGAGGGGAAGTGGGGTATTTAGTGTGGAGTTACGAGAGAAGAAAAGCCGAATGCGAAAGTTTGTGTCAGTCGTACATCTTTCGACTTTGGGCATTTTGTGGTGTTTAGGGACAGAAAATAATAGGTTTAGTTCTGTTTCATCGGGAAGTTAGCAGAAAGGGGTATGCTATCGACATTTGTAAAGCTGAAAAACATTCCCGAGAAGAATTTCAAGTAGACAAGTTGTCAGTGTATGCTGTTGTCGATTGTTAACGTCGTGTGGTACAGATGGGTAAACCGGAACCATGCGTCTTTGTTATTGCCAGTATGCTTTTGGATATTGGCAAAAATGTGGCAAACTTCCGTAGCATTATGCTTTGATGATGATGTTGAGACCATCCAATCACAGCCCCCGAATTCCCCCACGTGTCCACTAGAATAGCTATATAATATAATGTTCCGTTTTTTTGTTTGCACAGACAAAAATATTGAGTCTTGAGGAGTGCGAGATAAATCCCTTTTAATGAAAGTTCTGCATCTTCTAGTTCAAACTTTACTTTTACATATACAATGTACTTTTAGTCTTTGGCCAAATCGTAAAAGTCTTATACTTTCAAAAACTTGCTGGTGGCTTATATATATATATAATATTGTCCGTATGTTGTCGTGCATGTCTGTCTTGCTCTTTGTCTTCTAGTGTGTCTGTCTTGCTGTTTGTTTTACAGTCTCTCTGTCTGCATTTTTGTATATCATTCCGTCTGTCTGTCTTCCTTTCTTTCTGCCTGGCTTGCCTTCGAGCTCCATGCCTATAATTATGTGAGAGTTAACTCCATGTTCACACCTACTTTGCTTCCAGTGACCCATGCAGACGACTATTGCGTGACTGACCCGGGTAGCGGCTTCCTTGACCCACCTACAATAAAACACTGCGAAAGAGGATGTTGTGGCAACCCCCCACGCCAGTACTGTTGCCCGGACAATCGGTAGAACACATTTTATTTCACACTTTTTGTGAAAGAATCGAAAATAAACCTTCACATATAATGCATGCAGTAAGAACTCACAGACACACAGACACACACAGACACACACACACACACACACACACACACACACACACGCACGCACGCACGCACGCACATACACACGCACATACACACACACACACACACACACACACACACACACACACACACACACACACACACACACACTCACACATTGGCTTTAATGATGTCCTATTGGGCTTATGAGAAGTACGACCTAAATTTTCAACATGATCAACATTTTAGTAAAAGAGTTTCATTTCGTATGGTAGAGTAAAGATAATTTAGAAATCTGATTTTAACAACAGATTTGAAAATGAGTGCATTGTATTACTGATCATTTCCTGCATATGTCACGTATACTCCAATAATATGCCAAGGTAAAACGACAATTTGCAATGCAAAATTCAAAAAAAGAAACAATTTTTTTCACAATGCTTTGCGGAGAGTAGCGCGGCACGTCTTGGTCTTCATGTTTCGGCTAGTCAAGCTTTACTGAATTTATCTCGTGTTCTCAGCGCTTATCGTTTAGTTTTATGCCGACGAGATTAACAGAATGTTTTCATATCGCTTGACACGGCTTTTTGCTCTTTCAGTGTGGGAATTATCGTTGGCATTGCAATCGGTAGCATTGCCGGTGTGGGTATACTGGTGGCACTGTGTTGTTGCTGTTGTTGCGGCTGCTGTCGGGGCAGGGACTCCCACACGACCGTTGTCCATCAGGCCAATACTCCTTCTGTCACCGTCGTTAACACTAGTAGGTGTTGTGTTGTGTGCGTGCGTGCGTGCGTGCGTGCGTGTGTGTGTGTGTGTGTGTATGTGTGTGCGTGTATATGTGTGTGTGGGAGAGAAAGAGAGAGAGAGAGAGAGAGAGAACTCAGAACTCAGAACTCAGAACTTTATTACATAAGGATAAAGGTTTTAGGCTTAGCCTAATCTTCCAACCTGTCCTTGGAACATATACAGAGAATAATTGTAAACGAAAGCAAAGACTGCGCACATACACACACACACATCCACACCCACGTATACACACACACATGCACACATAAACACACACACACACACACACACACACACACATGCACACACACACATGCACACACACACACATGCACACACACATGCACACACACACACACACACACACATATACACACACACATGCTCGCGCGCGCGAGCGTGCGCTCGCATATCTACACACAAGCACATGCTATCATTTCATACCTAAAAGGAACAGTATCTAATCAAAGTATTAAACTAGTAAAACATCAAAATAATGGTCGAGTATAAGCATAAAAAACAAAACACTTAAGAGCATTGCATACATTATCCGAGTACACAATGGAAACTAGACAGCAGGGGCAGTTTATAGTGTGCTCAAATGTGTGTGCAACTGCCTTTTAAAGGCCTTTAATGATGCGGATCGTTTGATTTCTATTGGCAAAGAATTCCACAGAGATGATCCTGAAAAAGCTAAGCTGGATTTATAAAGATCTATACGAGGAATTGGAGGAAGTAAATTTTGAGACCCATACCTCTTCGTAACATGTGTAAAATGGGATTGCACATAACTGGGCACATCGCCATGAACTACTTTATACATAAAGACAGCCTTATTGTATGCAAGGTGGGTTTTTAGGGGAAGGAAATTAAGGATGTTTAACTTCATTTCTGTAGACATGTGCGATTCATACAGGATAAGTTTTGCAGCACGACGGTACAAAGAATTGAGTTTTAATAAGTGAACATCGCTGCAGCCATCCCACATTGTGAGAGAGAGAGAGAGAGAGGGAGAGAGAGAAAGAGAGGGGAGAGAGAGAGAGAGAGAGAGAGAAAGAGAAAGAGAGAGAGAGAAAGAGAGAGAGAGAGGAGGCGAAGGCGAATTTTTATTGCATCAAACACAGTGTGTATGTACAAGGGGGGGGGGGGGGGGGGGAATAGTTAGCATGTGAACAAAGTGGACTTGACCGTCCGGAAGCAAGGCAACTTAAAATCAACACCTAGCACAAGAAGTAAAAACAGAGAAGAAAAAAATACAGTAAGATGAAGACAAGGATTTTGGGTTGTACGATCATACCGGTCTATTTCACAATTGATTTTCTCTTTGTCTAAACGCGTAGAACACATAATTTGACAATGCAATCAGTCGTAATTTGTTGTCAGTCTGTAAAATACACAACGATGAGTTGGAGAACTGGTCAAGGTCAAAACAAGCACCAATGAACTTTTGACGGATTGCATTGTAAGCTTTAAACAGGAAGTGGTTTTCATTTTCTTCAGTTGATTTACAAAATGTACAATTTCTGGATTCAGCGCACTCGGGATTATAGCGCAGTTTATTTACCTTCAATGGTGTAATGCCCAGTCTGAACTTTGTGTACATTTTGCGTATGTACTGGTTTTCAATGACACCCAGATACTTTTCTTTTTCAAGTTCTCCTTTAAACATCCTGTATACATCAAATCTCACACTTGTATCAAGTTTACAGTGCCAGTTTTGCTCAAAGCAGTCTTGCAGACGTTGCTGTAATGTTCTAATAAACGCACATTCCCTACCTACAGACCCGTTCAACCACACATCTCCAAATCCATTCATGCAAAGGAGGCATTTAACTTGTGAGACCCAATTCTGTTTTCCCCTTTCAACTGCGTTTTTTAACATGATGTATGACATCTTTGCGTATCTCGAATCCGGCATACAGTTAAGTCTCAACCAGTACTTTACGCTTCGGATATTTGCTAGGATTGACAAAGTGCATCTTCCAAGTTCCCCATACACCATCTGGTTTGGACTGTTTGACGAGATCCCGAGTAGTCTTTTACAGGCATACATGTGAACCTTTTCAATCTGTGAACAGTCAAAACATCCCCATAGTTCTGAGCCATAGAGCAAGATGGGAGCAATTTGCGCATCAAATAATTTGAAAAATATGTCCATGTCGTGGCATCCTATATTCCATAAGACTTTAAAAATTTCAATGACACCTTGTTTGGCTCTGGTGATTGCGTCATTGAAAGAGAGATTCACACGGGCTTGGGTTGTGAATGTCAGACCGAGATACTTGTAAGAGCTAGCACTTGATACTTGCGCGTTTCCGTAGAACCATTTCTCACTTTTGGCTAAATGACCACCGTTTCGAAAAACAACGACATTGGTTTTATTCATGTTTAGCCTTAACCCAAGACGCCTTGAAACGTTATGTAAGATGTTCAGTTGGTTTTGCAAACCCACTATGGACGATGATAGCAGTGCAATGTCGTCAGCGAACATCAAAAGAAACAGTTCGATCTCGCCGGGAAGCATTTGAATTCCGTGTCTGCCCTTACATATTATTTCCGAGGCAAGTTCGTTTATAAGAAACGAAAAAAGCGTTGGGCTCGCTAGACAGCCCTGCTTCAGGCCTTGTAGGCATTCAAAATAATCAGTATTGCCAGAGTTACATCGGACGCAAGAGAGAACAGATGAGTACATTGACCTAAGCATGTTAAACATTCTTCCTTTTACACCAATCTTTAATAAAACATTCCACAAAACATCCCTTTTAACGGTGTCAAACGCCTTTTGAAAGTCCACAAAAGCAACATATAACTTCTTTTTTAGTTGAAGCTGCTTGGTAACTGCTGCATAAAGAGTGAACATGTGGTCAATTGTGGAGTAATTTTTTCTAAAACCCGCCTGTGACTCAGAGAGAATGTTGTTTTCCTCAGCCCACGCTGTCAAACGGGCATCTATATATATATACGACTTGTGTCTGTGTGTGTGTCTGTGTGTCTGTCTGTGTCTTCGCGATGCACGGCCAAAGTTCTCGATGGATCTGCTTCAAATTTGGTGGGCTTATTCACAGAGACCCCGGACACAACCTGATCGATGAGATATTTCAACACGTGCTCTCAGCGCGCAGCGCTGAAGCGATTTTGGTTTTTCGCGCGCAGCGCTGAAGCGATTTTGGTTTTTCTCTCGATCCATTCCCAGTAACTCTTCCTTATCTTCTCCAGTGTTTTCAGCCGCGTTTGTCTCCCTTCCTCCGTGCGGTGCGCCGGCGAAGCCGGCGTACACCCGGCAAAGCCGGGTCCCAGGCGCAGCCTGGTATTCGGCTCTACTTCTTCCCGGCGAAGCCGGTACCCGGCGAAGCGGGTATTCATCTAGTTCATAATACTGGTATACAACTTGCTCACACAACTTAACAAAGAGACGCCTCTATAATTGTCAGGGTTCTCATCATCACCTTTCTTAAATATTGGTTGAATGATAGCCTTTGCCCAATCTGAAGGGTAGTCACTAGTCCTAAAAAGGTCGTTAAACAACGTCAAAAGATAGGGGACGATTGTGTCACCTGTGGTTTTTAAAAGATCATTTAAAACGCCATCTGATCCCGCTGCTTTCCCTTTTTTTAAGCCACTTAAAGCAGTCCTCACTTCTTCTTCGGTAATATCACTGTTGAGAATGTCGCAGTCAAGTTCGTTTTCTTCTTCAGTGTCAGTATGGTCATGTTCTTGAACATGCCTTCTATCATCATCCTCGTTAAGTACTTTCTTAAAATGATCATACCATGCCTGATTGTCAATAGTTCCTGCGGGTTTACGTTTCCTCCTGAATTTCTTTATCTCCTTCCAAAATGCATGAGAGTCAGAAATATTCAACAGCAGGCTATTCACTCTATTTTGTTTATGACTGTCTTTTTTCTGTTTGAGCACTTTGGAGTATGACTTTCTCTCCGTTAGGTATAACACCTTTAGCCTTTCTTTCTGAGAGAGAGAGAGAGAGTGAGAGAGATTATGAGAGAGAGAAAGAGAGAGAGAGAGAGAGTGAGAGAGATTATGAGAGAGAGAGAGACAGAGAGAGACAGAGACAGAGAGAGAGAGACGCAAACGCAGACGGTTTATTAATAGGCAATTGCCCTTATGAAGGGGTTTGAACACAAAAGGTAACCTTGAATATCACTGCACTGAACACGTGCAAAAGAAAGAGAAATGAACATCGTACAATAATAGATTCTAAAACAACATTACACAGCACCGAACTAAGAGGTTGCAACTTACCTCAACTTAAATGCTTTGTACAAATACAATAACACATTTCTGACAATTATTTCTTGCGATGAGGCTAAGAGCAAACTTAGTCGAAAAAGGCTTCGGTTTTTATAATAATTAAATGTAATTAATTGTTCTATTAACTTGTTCAAACATGGGCAACACAAGACAAAATGGATTTCATCTTCTTGATTTCCTTTACAAAGCGGACACATCAAATCATCGGCATTATGTGGTTTTTTTTTTATATCGGTAGGCATGTACAGCAATTTCTGAATTACCCAGTCGAAACCTAGACATAATGAATTTTAAATGCCTATCGATATTCAACAAAAGTTACAGTTTAATGTCAAGTACAATACAAAATGTCCGATGAACAGCAAATCTTTCACTATTATGTACATGATAATCCCACTCTTGCCATCTGCAATGGACCAACCTTTCCCTGAAAACACGCACACAATCTGTGTCATTAACAACGCCCTAGCTGTCTCAACCACAAAACCCCCCAACCCGTATTGATACAGTTTACAACAGTTACTGACACTTGAAGCCCAATTCTTTTTAACATTCTCATACAGAATACAGAATACAGAATCTTTAATTGCCCAAGGTTGGGAATTTGTTGTGACATTGCGGTTTAAAAACATTTCAATCCAGCCATGTACACCTACACACCCATTATTTATACAAACTGATCAACAACATCAATTTAAAAACAACACCGGACAGCATATAAAAAATACATTTTATACAACATTTTATATGATTGATAAGGCATTCTGTGCACATCCATCTTTAACAATTTCAACCAGTAACTGATGCATCTTAAAATTAAATTCAAATATATTGGATACCTGTTTGTGTCACCACATGTTAGATCATTGGGTGTTCGCATTCGAACTCCCAGGAAATTCTTCAAAGCAAATAAATGGACATTTTCACATTGCAGAGCAGCCTTATCCAGTCCCCATAGCTCAACACCATACCGCACAATTGGTTGTACTTGGGTATCAAACAACTTCAGAAATACATTTAAACTATTATTATCAAGCACAGATAGTCTTTGTACAAAACACATCAGAGCATTTTTGGCCTGACTCGAGAGATCGCGACAGGCAGCAGAAAAAACAGTCCCTGCACGTATACAACCGGTAAAATACCTCCTTCATATGTCCACCTTTCCTTTGCACTCAAATCTCCAACCTTTCTGAACACAACGATATTACTTTACTCATGTTTACTTTTAAATGAAGGGAGGACACTGCCCTGTCTAAATTATTTAACTGACCCACAAGAGTCTCTGATAACAACAATAAATCATCAGCAAGCAAAAGAATAAACAATTCCAAATTATCATCAGTATATGATGCACCATGTCTTCCATTCTCAATTATCTCAAGTGCCAACTCATTAATAAAGAGAGAAAATAAAACTGGGCTATAAACATTACATTCAATTCATTCTCGCAACCTATTATTAATCGCAGTGCTATAAACCTTGCTACAAACATTACACAATGAAATTCCACGTTAATTATTTGGATCGTTGTCATCGCCTTTCTTACAAAGGGACAACAATGGACTTAGTCCAACTTTCTGGAAATACACCCTTCCAGAAGCCTGTCATACTAGAAGTATGTATGTACTATTACCAGCAGTCGACAGGCGGTGATACATATGCCCTTTGACCGTTACTTGGGGATATCCCGTACTGAAAATAGAATACGGGATTGTGGGACAGCTGTTCAAGGATATTTACACGTACTATATTTGATTTTCAATACACCACTTAAAACTTTGGAATGAATTAAAATGAATAAAATACAAGTACATAGAGTTCAGAAAAGAAGATTAACAGTTTAGAAATCATGATTTACAAAAGTCTTAGGGAACTCGAACTCGAGACCACCGGCTTCGGAGGCACACGTCTTACCAACACGCCACAAGGATTACACAAACGAGGCGTGAAAACAAAGACTTGAACTGCCAACATAACTGCCACGTGCCCGAGTTTTCAAATTGAGCATTTGTTGACTCGTCGTTTTCCCCGTTCGTATTTGTGTTGTGTACGTTTTATTGATATCATCATTACATATAGTCGCGGTGTTGCCTATAGGGCAATCAATCTTTACCAAAGCCGATGTCACGGTTACTAAAAAAAAAATATAAATGAATGGGTGATTCTGGAAATACTCAATAATTATGCTTTTTTTTATTATTTAGATTCATTTTATAATCCAAAACGTTTGGAATGAAGCAAATGAATAAATAACAAGATACAAGAAGTACGAGTTCAGAAAAAAAAATTGCCGGGACCACAAAAGTAAGGTATAGCGCATGATCTAGTACGTTACCAACTGAGCTATTCTGTCGCAAGATAGGCGAGGGAGATTTTAACTTCAATTATTCCCCCCTCTGCTTCTTTACCTCTGTAAACTTGTAGGGGTAGTTATTTTTCGATAATGACCCAGCAACCAAACAAATAACGACCCAGCAACAGCCTGAATCCTCGATAGTGCAATGGGTTGAGAAGTTGTTGTTTCGGTACTACTTTTTGCGACTGAAAAGTTCCGAACGCTCTAACGTACGAAGTATACATCTCTGGAGCAAACAATACAAACATACCGCATTTAAATTAACAACTACAGGCCTGAACACATGAATCTTCATATAAAATCCATGAGTTCGGTTGTTTTCTGAATCTAGATTTGCCGTGCTCAACTGCGTTCATCACAAGCAATTTCCCGCAAGGCAAGTAACTCATACTTTGTCTAGCGACAAGAGTAGTTCTCCCTTCTTTTCACTCAGTTTCTTCGACAACAGACTGCAATCCGACGGTCAGTTTTCAACAATATTTCATTTAATAAACAGATCACACGCAACCAAATGCACACATCTCATCAATTTAAACAACATAAAGCGGTTTCATACACTATTTTCCCCAGAAAACTGAACTTCATACAGTTTTTAACGTTGGAACACGGGTGCAAAAGTTCGTCTGCTAGTCCCATTTGACGAAAGAACAGCGATACCAAAACATATACAGAACACACAATATCTGCCTTTGCTGCCACAGCAGAATAACAGCATATCTGTGTACTTGATTTTAGTCCAAAATAGGAAAACTGACAAGAAGTGTTAACAGAATGGAATGATTTGCACAGAACTATACAACCGCGCATTTATCGATCGCCTGCGCAGGTTGACTGTTAGAGTGAATAGGATTCGATCAAACTTTCGCAAAAAAACTCCTCTTTTCTTTGAATAACTGAAGAAAGGAGGAATAAAGAGGTTACACACCTCGTCTCAGTGATTATAAAAAATAATGGTCTCAGTTCGCGGTCATGAAAAAGCTCGCTAAAGCTCGCATTTTTCATGATCCGCTAACTTCGACCATTATTTTTAATAATCACTGACACTCAGCGTGTAACCTCTACATATTACACTTGAGTTCTCGAGCGTGGCGACGACTGACTTGAGTTTCCGAGTCTGTCCGTTCGTGTTTGTGTACTGTTCTCTATATCTCACTGTTCGGGGCTAATTCAGTTTATAATTGACACTACGCTCCCGGTCACTTTGTATACATTTGGAAAGCAATATGATGTAGCGATAATTTCAAGCGTGACCAACATTATTGATACGGAATGCATTGACCAATCGCCGAAAAGCGCTGACGTCATTGTATGAAAAATACCCAACATCCTCTATTCTCGATGACATACTAAACAGTTAGTTCGGGAGAACGACGATCTATGGACGGTTTATTATATAAAGGGAAGCAAGCGGTTAAAAACGGGCGACGATAGAGCCAATGAACAGGGATGGGAACTTGTAGTAATTCATTCACTTGTGACCCTTCCAAAACAAAAAATTAAATAAGTGTACCAAAAAACAATCACGGGAGAATAAATATTTTTCAAAAGTTCTCGTATTAAAGTTGGCTAAAAAATTATTGCAACAAATTTCAAACCCAAATTAAAGCATTAATTCCTGTGTCATTTAATTAAAACTGTATATGCCAGTTAAGACCGTTCACTTAACCTTCAGGATCACCTTTTGGATTAAATATTTCTTTTACAGGGATCACGTGACCGCCGCTCAAGTAAGGGTACCCTCAAAATCGACCAGACAAAAACGGAAGAGCCGAATGAAAAATTGACAAGAAATCACAATAGGCAAATCTTTGCAACTTTGACATACGAGAAGAAAGTCAAACCAATTATCTACCCTGAACAGATTGTTTTGTTTTGCTACCTTGCGTATTTCGCGTGCTATGCTATTCCTACTGATGCAGGTGTCGATCGCAAGAGCGGTCAAAAACGGAACGTTTTACGTCAATTTGTATGGGTATCATGTCAAAAAGCGCTGCATTTTAGCAATGACTCAGTGTATTTCTTTGAAGCTCTTAAAATATTTTAGCAGCATACCAGAGATACTTCGTGCGAAAGTTTGGATCGTTACGGTTGTTTATCCAGATGTGACGCAATGTTTCGGAAAATGTTGTTAAACTTGTCATAGGATTGTTCACTTGTCTTCAAAAAATTCATGACTTTGTATATCCACAGATAAATGATTGATACAGATTCTGTCTAAGTTTCATTTGCGTGTAGCCGCTGGCGTTAATTTGCTAGTCATGCAAACACATGAGAAAAAAATGGCACCAGAATCATCGCTTAAATATGTAGCGTGTTTACAGGCCCAGCAAATTTGCGTCAGTGCTTACACGCACATAAAACTTTAGCAGTGTGTGTATCAATCATTTTTCTAAAGACATGCAGAGTCATGAATTTTTTGGACCCAAGGGAACCATCCTATGACGAGATTAAAAACTTCTTTCGAAAAATTGCATAACATTTTAACAGACACCTGTAACAATCCATAATTTCGCTCGAAGTATCTCTAGTATGTTGGTAAAATATTCCGAAAGTTTCAAAGCAATCCACCAAATCATTGCTAAAGCGCAGACTTTTTTGTCATGATACCCCTAAAAAATGAGGCAAACAGTCCCGTTTTTGACCGCTCTTGCGATCGACACCTGCATCAGTAGGAATAGCATAGCACGCGAAATACGCAAGGTAGCAAAACAAAACAATCTGTTCAGGGTAGATAATTGGTTTGACTTTCTTCTCGTATGTCAAAGTTGCAAAGATTTGCCTATTGTGATTTCTTGTCAATTTTTCATTCGGCTCTTCCGTTTTTGTCTGGTCGATTTTGAGGGTACCCTTACTTGAGCGGCGGTCACGTGATCCCTGTACAAGAAATATTTAATCCAAAAGGTGATCCTGGAGGTTAAGTGAACGGTCTTAACACCATAAGATCATATCACCCCCCTCCTAAATCAGCTCCACTGGTTGCCCGTTCCTGCCCGTATCACCTACAAAATCAACACTCTCACCTACAAATGCCTCCATGGTCTCGCCCCTGCCTATCTCTCCGACTCTCTTTCTCTCTATGTCCCTTCACGAACACTCAGATAATCTGCCGACTCCCTCAAGCTCAACATCCCCCACACCAAACTCAAAACAGCAGGTCAACGCTCATTTTCTTTCCAAGCACCTAGCCAATGGAACACACTACCTCTCCCCCTCCGCCAACAACAGTCCCTCGAATCATTCAAATCTGCACTGAAGACATTCCTTTTTTCCAAATAATCCATGCATTATACACTGCCCACCCCATCCCACCCTGAATAACTGTACATATTTTAATGTTTGATGGTGTGTGTGTGTGCTAGTGACTTTAAGTCTCCGTGTGTGTGAACGAGTGTATGTGCGCCTTGAGTCGCCTGTTGGTGAGATATGTGCGCGTTATAAATATTCGTATTATTATTATTATTATTAACTGGCATATACAGTTTTAATGAAATGACACGGGGATTACTGCTTTAATGTGGGTTTGAAATTTGTTGCAATACTTTTTTGGCCAAGTTTATTTCATCTGTCCCAGCAGACTTTTGAGGTTTTAACTTTCTCATTGCAATCCATACTTCTTCTTTTGAAATAAGACGATTAAAAATACCATCATCATCTTCATATTCAATTTGTTTAGAATCAATTACATTTGTTTCCAATAATACTTTGACATTCTAAAACCAGGTATGAACAGGTATGTTGTTCTTTATTTGTTTTCGTTTGAGGATAATTTATGCATTATATTAAAAACAATGCTTGATGATAATTAACTTTTTTTTTTTAAAGTTTCTGTAATGTCAACTCGCTATAACATCTTTTTTTTCTTTCTAACATGTTTTTATATTCCCGTCTGGCTAAACAATAAACATTGCGGGCGTGAATGTCTTCAGGCTGATAACAACTGCTTATTCCCCCCTCTGCTTCTTTACCTCTGTAAACTTGTAGGGGTAGTTATTTTTCGATAATGATCCAGCAACCAAACAAATAGCGACCCAGCAACAGCCTGAATCCTCGATAGTGCAATGGGTTGAGAAGTTGTTCTGTTTCTGTACTACTTTTTGCGACTGAAAAGTTCCGAACGCTCTAATGTACGAAGTATACATCTCTGGAGCAAACAATACAAACATACCGCATTTAAATTAACAACTACAGGCCTGAACACATGAATCTCCATATAAAATCCATGAGTTCGGTTGTTTTCTGAATCTAGATCTGCCGTGCTCAAACCGTTCATCACAAGCAATTTCCCAAGGCAAGTAACTCATACTTTGTCTAGCGACAAGAGTAGTTCCCCTTCTTTTCACTCAGTTCCTTCGACAACAGACTGCAATCCGACGGTCAGTTTTCAACAATATTTCATTTAATAACCAGATCACACGCAACCAAATGCACACATCTCATCAATTTAAACAACATAAAGGGGTTTCATACACTATTTTCCCCAGAAAACTGAACTTCATACAGTTTTTAACGTTGGAACACGGGTGCAAAAGTTCGTCTGCTAGTCCCATTTGACGAAAAAACATTATCCTAAGCGATACCAAAACATATACAGAACACACAATATCTGCCTTTGCCGCCACAGCAGAATAACAGCATATCTGTGTACTTGATTTTAGCCCAAAATAGGAAAACTGACAAGAAGTGTTAACAGAATGGAATGATTTGCACGGAACTATATATACAACCGCGCATTAATCGATCGCCTGCACAGGTTGACTGGTTGAGAGAATAGGATTCGATCAAACTTTCGCAAAAAAACTCCTCTTTTCTTTGAATAACTGAAGAAAGGAGGAATAAAGAGGTTACACACCTCGTCTCAGTGATTATAAAAAATAATGGTCTCAGTTCGCGGTCATGAAAAAGCTCGCTAAAGCTCGCATTTTTCATGATCCGCTAACTTCGACTATTATTTTTAATAATCACTGAGACTCGGCATGTAACCTCTACTTAACAACCTCCAAACATTTTTTCGGGCTATTCTACACTCTCGGTCGAACCAATCACCCGATTGATTATTTGACTTTAAACAAATTCGTTTCTTCATACATGCAGCATTCTCCAAAACACAATAGTGCTAAATGATTCCAAAGCTGCATTCATATCAGATTCAATCATATTTTGGGCAGACTTTAACCTTGCACACGTATCATCTGCACACATCAAATTCACATACGTTTCTGCCGGCCTCCTAACCCAAACATACTTTTCAATAAAGCAGTCTGCATTTTCACGCATATCATGATAAACATTATCAAATGGGAACATACGATGAAATTCAACTGGCATATGATCTGATTCAATCCGGCCAGCCACCAACAATTCGCTCGAAGACAGAGTAATTGGAATAAATGATTTGACAAAAAAAAAAAAATCATTAACATTACTACCCCTTCAAATCCCAATTACACACACCAATAAGAATTCAGAGAGAGAGAGAGAGAGAGAGAGAGAGAGAGAGAGAGAGAGAGAGA
>NW_027129078.1:0-1000 GCF_037325665.1 Littorina saxatilis
TTTCAAAACAATGTTGCAACATTTTAGTTTGATGAACATTAGTTCTTTTTCGAGCGAAATATTTACCCCACAGAAACAACGCGTATAGGTGTCATACGAGAACCAAAGACACCGCCATTTAACTTTGAACATGCAAAGATCCATGCATGTTCAAATATTATCCTGTCCAAAAATATTATAATGATGTTTTGACCGACGCCATGTATCCATGACCCCCCGCGGGTTAGGGGGAAGAATTTACCCGATGCTCCCCAGCATGTCGTAAGAGGCGACTAACGGATTCTGTTTCTCCTTTTACCCTTGTTAAGTGTTTCTTGTATAGAATATAGTCAATGTTTGTAAAGATTTTAGTCAAGCAGTATGTAAGAAATGTTAAGTCCTTTGTACTGGAAACTTGCATTCTCCCAGTAAGGTCATATATTGTACTACGTTGCAAGCCCCTGGAGCAATTTTTTGATTAGTGCTTTTGTGAACAAGAAACAATTAATAAGTGGCTCTATCCCATCTCCCCCCTTTCCCCGTCGCGGTATAACCTTGAACGGTTGAAAACGACGTTAAACACCAAATAAAGAAAAGGAAGAATGTATCCATGTAAACTGATGCTCTTCCTCGCCGTGTGTGTGTGTGTGTGTGTGTGTGTGTGTGTGTGTGTGTGTGTGTGTGTGTGTGTGTGTGTGTGCGTGCGTGCGTGCATGCGTGGGTTTGCGTATGTGTGTGTGAGTGTGTGTATGTGTCAGTGTCAGTGTGTGTGTGTGTGTGTTTTTACAACCAGTCTACGATACAGGCGATGGTAGAAATTCAGTGTAGCTCTAGAACTCCACAGTTGCACTGTGGGTAGGCGGAGTGCACGTGCTGTCGGATTACGAGATTATGGTAGGACTGGGTGTTTATGTCTGGGGGGGGGGGGGGGGGGGCGTGTTCGGTGAGGTTTGCATGCCAGTTACGTGGTCAGTAAATGGACACGAGAGAGAGAGAGAGAGAGAGAGAGAGAGAGAGAGAG
>NW_027129079.1:0-15396 GCF_037325665.1 Littorina saxatilis
CACTAATGCACGTACAAGACTTCGGTCATTCTTCCATAAGTGCACGTACACTTTAAACCGTACACGCCTGGGTAGCGCGACTCTGTTGCTGCTAGCTTTCCACTGGGAGTAAGCGACCAGAATGTCCCAGCCATGGGCAAATACAGTTATGCAAAAATAACAATTTAAAAGAAAAGTCAAACATCCGCTGGCGACAACCTCGATACCGCCCAGCTGTCCATAACGACCATCCAAAAGTACCCCGACGAAGTCCACCCTTTGTAATTCCCCTTTCCATAGCGCTCACCTGTCTATTACCCCTGTTGGTCGATCCAATGTGTTGTCGCTGAGGTGCTTCAAGATCATATAACTGCGGTAGTCGTTATAGCACAAGGAGTACGGAAGATAGTGAATCAAAACAAAATAGGATCCAAATGGGCGCAATAATTGTTTTGCCGAGTTAAGACATGCTCAACTGTACAAGATCGTCACATCCAGAATGAAGTAAGTGCTTTCTCGTTTGTAATCAACTGTATAAGTGCGCTTGTCCGTATGTCTCTCTGTTTCTGTTATTGTGTGTTAAAGTGTGTTATTTGTCTGTGCGTGTGAATGTGTGTGTTCGTGATTGCATGTGTTTGCATAATTGCGCGCGAGGGGTGATTGTATATCATCCTCATCATCATCATCATCATTATCATCATCATCATCATCATCATCATCATCATCATCATCATTGTCGTCGTCATCATCATTGTCGTCGTCGTTGTGGTCGTCATCATTATCAGCAGCATCAGCATCAGCACCAGCACCATAATTAAACATGTTCCATATCAAAACATGTTGTTTGTTACCCCTTTTCTGTTCTTCTGCTTTTCATTTCTTTGCATCAATTGTTCCGACCGGATGTTTGGCCTTGAATCAAGCTTGCACGGAAATATTTACGCTGTAGATGATGTTGTATAGCAACAGATAAAACCTGGTACGTACTACAAGCATGTATCCATTGTGCTGTGCTACACACACACACATACACACACACACACACACACACACACACACACACACACACACACACACACACACACATACATACATACACACACATACATCACGACCCGGATCGTCTCGATTCCCCGTCTATGTTAAAAACATTTAGTCAAAACTTGACTGAATGTAAAAAGTACCACTCTACACAGAGAGAGAGAGAGAGAGAGAGAGAGAGAGAGAGAGAGAGAGAGAGAGAGAGAGAGAGAGAGAGAGAGAGAGAGAGAGAGAGAGAGAGAGAGAGAGAGAGGGTGAGAGAGAGAGAGAGAGAGAGAGAGAGAGACAGAGACAGAGAGAGACAGAGAGAGATAGAGACACACACACACACACACACACACACACACACATAAACACACACACACATACACACACACACACACACACACCCCCCCACACACACACACACACACATACACACACACACACACACACACACACACACACACACGGAAACTTGTTCATGTCACGTACGCACGCAGGCACAGCTTCAGGAAAACGTGACTCGACGCGAACTACCAATACTTGTTTCTGATTGGCTACTGATGCCAATGAGGATGTTACATGTCATGCCAGTTATCAATGTATTTGGCTACTCTTGACGGTATTTACATTGGGTATATCTTTGCCCTGAGCACCAAGAGCTGTCATGAAAGTGTTATTCCTTGTTTCGCTGTTCTTCATCCTTGGCCTTTCAAAAGTCTATGGGCGAGGTAGGTACAACAAGTTAATGAATACTTGGCATCATGTCTGTGGATTTGGAATCACGTCGACGGAATGAGATATTGCGTGTTAGATACACGCTATACTAAATGTTGTGTTGTTAATTTGTTCTGTTTGCTTGGTTGGTTTATTGTGTTGTTGTTTTTGTTGTTGTCTTTGTTGTTGTTTTTGTTGTTGTCTTTGTTGTTGTTTTTGTTGTTGTCTTTGTTGTTGTTTTTGTGTTGTTTTTGTGTTGTTTTTGTTGTTGTTTTTGTGTTGTTTTTGTGTTGTTTTTGTTGTTGTTTTTGTGTTGTTTTTGTGTTGTTTTTGTGTTGTTTTTGTTGTTGTTTTTGTTGTTGTCTTTGTTGTTGTTTTTGTTGTTGTCTTTGTTGGTGTTTTTGTTGTTGTTTTTGTTGTTGTCTTTGTTGTTGTGTGTGTTGTTGTTTTTGTTGTTGTCTTTGTTGTTGTTTTTGTTGTTGTCTTTGTTTTTGTCTTTGTTGTTGTCTTTGTTGTTGTCTTTGTTGTTGTCTTTGTTGTTGTCTTTGTTGTTGTTTTTGTTGTTGTCTTTGTTGTTGTCTTTGTTGTTGTTTTTGTTGTTGTCTTTGTTGTTGTTTTTGTTGTTGTCTTTGTTGGTGTTTTTGTTGTTGTTTTTGTTGTTGTCTTTGTTGTTGTGTGTGTTGTTGTTTTTGTTGTTGTCTTTGTTGTTGTTTTTGTTGTTGTCTTTGTTGTTGTCTTTGTTGTTGTCTTTGTTGTTGTCTTTGTTGTTGTTTTTGTTGTTGTTTTTGTCGTTGTTTTTGTTGTTGTCTTTGTTGTTGTCTTTGTTGTTGTCTTTGTTGTTGTCTTTGTTGTTGTTTTTGTTGTTGTTGTTGTCGTTGTTTTTGGTGTTGTCTTTGTTGTTGTTTTTGTTGTTGTTTTTGTTGTTGTCTTTGTTGATGTCGTTGTTTTTGTTGTTGTCTTTGTTGTCTGTTTGATTGGGTTGTTTGCCAGTTCACTTGTTGTTTTGTACTTGACGGCTTCTTTGTTTTCGTATTTTTCTTTATTTATTTTTCTTATTTGTGTTTATTTGTTTGTTAGTTTCCTTGTTTTAAACTAAACGATTGTTCACATGCCATCCCATCTTGTTATGGGATGGGAGATTTTGATTTACTTTTCTTTAACTGACTGTTGCGCATTGAAACAGGCATCGCGCACATTATGAAAACATAATGCTTCTATTAAAGCCACCTTCCGCCTCCCGTAAACCATCTAGTTCTGATGACTAAGCTTCCCGAGCCTTTACACACAGTACAAACATACTTCCATTTGAACTCTCAACGAACAGGAACATCCTGGAGGCTTTCCGTTGAGCGTGAGAAATGTCAAAGATTCATTGTGTGCAGTTAGAAAGGAAGTACATTTATCCAAACCGGAAGCCTCGTTTTGGCGCTTGACCAAACTTTTAAAATAGAAATGATACATTGACAGCTTAATTGTTACACAGACATTGTTAAAACACCAAATAATTCTTTTATCATCAAAACGGAGTCAGTGCAGTTCGAAGTTTTAAACGTTAGAAAGGATGTGTGTCAAGCAAACCGGGTGAATGGGTCAAATGGTGTGTGCAACTTGCAGCTCTTTTGAATTGATGACTGGGAATTAGGCTACCAAGAACGATACAGTGTGGCTTTTTTTGTTAAATGCTCGTCAACATAGATTTCAACAAGTTGATACTGTTTGTTGCTGTGCCTGTGAAGATTGAGTATTGCGCGCATACAAAGGTACTTCCGCAACAGGACTATCACATCAAATGAGCTGGATCTTACCATTGCTAAAGCAGACGAATTTCCCGCAAACTGCTACAGTCTCTTTGAAGATGCTGCCACTCAGTTTTGTGTCACTATCAGTCATTTATTCCAGGGCGCTAGTTATAACGTTGTGCTGGAATTTTATTTTAGATTCAGAGGTACACAATAACATGCTTTTGCAGAAATAGTATAGGATTTAAAGCGCACACGACTAAATTGTATGAAACAAAATTGGTCACACCGAGCCCCGATGGCTCGGGGGTGAACAATCCACGAGAACTGGTGTGTGGTTTACGCGTACTATAAATAGCAATGCAGGTGATCTGTAAGTGTCATTTAATGTTGTTGAATGCTATTGTGAGTGTGTCCCATAAGCTTAGTATTGCTGTTTTAATAAAATATGACATCGTTCTGTACACCTCCCGTGAGGCAGAGTGGGGCTTTGCACATTTCTTTGTGACAACAATAGGCAGACAGACATTGTATTGAGATCGCACAATGAAATATCTAAGTGGAATGAAACACATTGTTGTCAAAATCCTAAGGAAACAAAATCTAAAAGTAGTTTATGTTCAAGGCTACATGACTGATTCTCCTTTTAACATTGACCTTTGGTGGTTTACTAACTAACACTAAACAGTGCAATGTCAAATGCTGTACTTTTTGTTTTGCCAAAGTAAAATAATTGTGGAAAAAGAAGATAACAACAATCAAACGAACAAACACATAAATAAACGAAGACAGATTTGAAACAAAACAACATACTGAGAAACGAAATGCAAGCCAAGCAAAGAATATATCAAACAAGAAATGCGAACAATCAAAGCACAGATTCAACATGTAACCCTTCGTAACAACACAATAACAGCAACGTTATTTGCAGCAATCCGCTGTCCATATAACACTGTATGAGGGCACGACATGGTCTGACACGGAACATTTTGAAGAGTTTATTTTTAGACATTCACCCAGTGTCTGACCTGTCTGAAAACACCTCCGCGTGGAGGTGGATTGCTTCCCGCGCAGTGAAGATAAAGAGGGAAGATTTTCTCTGCTCGCGCGACAGCAAGCAGGATGTCTCTGAACTGCATTGCCAATGACTTGTTTGCCGCTTTTTCTGATAAAATACGCAGACGCTTGTGTAACCTGATTATTACAAAAACACATTGGTATTGTTTTCTTGAACAATGAACATGCTGTAAGATTTATAGTCAATACTTGGCAATGCCTCTGAGCATTTAAAAAAACATATTTGTGTTAGAAATTTCCTTTGCTTGTTTCAAAGGAAGCAGACCACACAAAAACAATGTTTATCACAAACCTCGAGCGAGAAAAGCAAAACGAAAAGGAGTGTTGTATAAAGTGAGTTAGTGTTCGTATGCATCCCGTGCATCATGCGTGTTCTCGATTCATATTCTCTTGGCATTGTGATGTTGTTTATTTGATATTTGTTTGACACCCCGCACCCCTACTTTAGTTTAGTTTAGTTTGGTTTATTGAGTGTGTAGTGTATCCCATTTTAATGTCAAGTTTCAAGTTATTTCTCCTGACACTGTTGTGAAGACCTTGCAATTCCATACATGCGTTTGAAGTTCTGATTTAAATACTCTTTGAACTTGGAATAGTGCCATATAGAAACAAGATACCAGTAATATATGCGCGAACTCTGATCCTTCGATGACAAGCATGGTTGGGCACTTTTCTTTATTGGCGAGAATAGTAGAATGGCAAAAGAAGCAACCCAAATTCCGTATTGTACCTGACACAAACCAAAACATGCAAGGGAATCACGGTAAACATTGTAAGTTTTAAACACAGTCGTTTCGTCTTGACCTTTCAAAAAGTCAATGTTGTCAGCTAAGTTGTTAACCCGTGATTTGTAAAAATGTAAAACACGTTTACAAATCACGGGGCGCGCCCCGCGATTTGTAAAATGTTTTACAAATCACGTAAATGCGCCTTATATTTTCTCGTCATATCCAAAGTCAAGGGATCTATACGTTTTTTTTTCACGTTTTGTTCATGACTGTATTGTCCCATCGCTGTGAAAGTCTGGTCGCTTCCTCCCAGTGGAAAGCTAGCAGCAACAGAGTCGCGCTACCCCAAAGTCAAGGGATCTATAAGATGTTTTGATTTTTTTTCATGACTTTATTGTCCCATCGCTGGGAAATTCGGGTCGCTTCCTCCCAGTGGAAAGCTAGCAGCAACAGAGTCGCGCTGCCCCAAAGTCAAGGGATCTATTAGATTTTGTTTTCATTACTTTATTGTCCCATCGCTGGGAAATTCGGGTCGCTTCCTCCCAGTGGAAAGCTAGCAGCAACAGAGTCGCGCTACCCCAAAGTCAAGGGATCTATAAGATTTTGTTTTCATTACTTTATTGTCCAATCGCTGGGAAATTCGGGTCGCTTCCTTCCAGTGGAAAGCTAGCAGCAACAGAGTCGCGCTGCCCCAAAGTCAAGGGATCTATTAGATGTTTTTCTTTTCATACCTTCATTGTCCAATCGCTGGGAAATTCGGGTGTGTTTTCTTTGTCATGCTAAAAATCGTAATAGCGTATCCAGCGGGCACAAACCACCCCCACCATCCAGCATAGAGTCTCTAAACGACAAATATTAATACTAATAAAAGGCATGTATTACTTTGTGGAATGCGATATTGTTTTACATTTTTTGAATTTTAAAGTTCGACGTAATTTGTAAAATGTTTTTATATTTTTACAAATCACGGGTTAACATAAGTGTTATCCTCGAGTACGCTAGTACTTGGGCTCAACAGACTTTAATCGTGTGTCTGTGTGTGTGTGTGTGTGTGTGTGTGTGTGTGTGTGTGTGTGTGTGTGTGTGTGTGTGTGTTATTGCTGGGAAACTACTGGGCGCAGTTCGTTCAAAAGTTGATACACTAACTTGATAATAGGTCCGATTGATGGTATTAAAACTTCATATTGTTACCTGGGACCTAAATGCGAAATAAATCACAAAAACGACTTGGCGGTGGGACGAATTCAGACGGAGCAACAGCCAGCCATTGAGCTGATAGAACATCCGAACGCGTCACACAGTGACGATAAATATAGCGTCGTAAAAAGCATGCGTATCGCATGCGAGACGATTTGCCAGGCTTTGCGCGTTGTGTGTTTGAATAATTTGATTTTTTGTGTACCCCATTTTCTACCAAGCGTTGGTTGCTCGGTCGCGACTGCGGTGGTTTAGAGGTCGCGATTTTGTGTTTTGATTCTTTTCATATTAATTTGTATTTTTTTTTATGGTTTTCTTTGTTTACATATGTTTCAGTCTTTTACCTTCACTTTACATTAAAAAATTTGTTAAAACTACACTCTAAATTTTATAACACTTTGAGAACACGGAAAGTGTTTAGGGTGAACACTTAAAGTGTTAGGGTGAACACATTTTTACACTTTTGGAACACAGAAAGTGTTCTCAATGTGTTATCCTGAAGCATCCTCTGCTACCTGAACACTAACCCCTTTTGGAACACATGGTAAACACTTTTTTGCACAGTGGAACACCAGGTGAACACACGTGTTCAACAAGTGTTCCACAAGTGTTCCACTTCGTCTTTTAGTCATGCTCCGAATAAAATAATACATTAAAAATATTTGGGCCATGAGCAGATTCGAACCCGAGACCATGTCAGCGCTCTACCGATTGAGCTACGGAGACTCGTCGGGATCTAGCGTCGCTTAGAGTATATAATTTTTATACCCCCTAGACCGCTGCGTTTTTTTGTTTTTGTTTTTAATCGTGTTGTGCTTATATTTTTTCATCAAACATTTATTTCATCTGAGACATCTAATAAGCGGTAAGTATTAGCATTTTTATTTTTACAATTTAATAATGTTACTAATTGTCCCATCATGCTTCAGCTGGACCAAAAAAGAACGTTGACACTTTTAGATCTGTGGACCTGTCTGCGTTGTCGCTGCGTTGATTTGGCTCAGGATTTCCGATTGTTATCTGTAAGTTGCTTGCTGAGATTTTGTATTAATTCATCTAAGCTTAGTCACTCGTATTTTTGTTGTAACATGTTCCTGTTACTTGTATCTGTGGACGTTTGAAGACAATTTCTCTAATTTTGCTGTCGCAACGGTTTCAGCTGATCAGTGGACCTTTTACATTAGACGTTCTGCGTTGGTAAATAAACTCTATTTCAATTTGATGTTGATTTTTTATTCTGGTTGATGTGCTTGGTTTTGTGTTATTGTTATACTTGTATGTCCAGGGGTTCCTTATAATTATAATGGTGGTCCAGTGAACGATACCTTCCCGGCTTCCGCCTGTGGTCAGAGCAATACATTTGCAGATTTTTGGATTCTTCTTCTTCCTTTGGTTAGATCATAGATGTACGATCTGCACGCTAGATAAAGTGAAGCGGTAGGTTAAAAACAGCATACATTAATGAACAACATTCATCATAATAGTGGCCAGGTTGATTGTGTGCGCAATTTAGAATAATTCTATGCATGCTTGGTTGTATTTGATTTCACAGATCTATCACACTTCAGGGAACTGGGAAGCCGTTTGAGCTGATGTGCCCATGTGGCGAATCGATGTGGGCGTAACCTGCGCACATTTCTTCTGAATTGCACTGAGGATGAACAGGAGGCACTGACGGCAACCCAGACGTGTTTACCAAGGTACGCATGTCCTGCATTTGCATATAGTGTGTAGTTTTGCAGAGAAATATTGACTTTCAAATTGATCTGATAAGTTTTGTTTGTTTGTTTGCTTAACGCCCAGCCGACTACGAAGGGCCATATCAGGGCGGTGCTGCTTTGACATTTAACGTGCGCCACACACAAGACAGAAGTCGCAGCACAGGCTTCATGTCTCACCTAGTCACATTATTCTGACACCGGACCAACCAGTCCTAGCACTAACCCCAGACGCCAGGCGGAGCAGCCACTAGATTGCCAATTTTAAAGTTTTAGGTATGACCCGGCCGGGGTTCGAAGCCACGACCTCCCGATCACCGGGCGGACGCCTTACCACTAGGCCAACTGTGCCGGCGGTTGCGGAATCATTGATTATACTATTTTCTGAAATACTCTGTTTCAAAATTAATATCTCCGTGCAAAACACACCAGACAGTCGCCAAACTCATATGTGGACACACACACACACACACACATACACACACACACACACACACACACACACACACACACACACACACACACACACACACACACACACACACACACACACACACAGCCAGCCCCCTCTCCTTCCACATTTGACAGAAATCTAAATGTTGATACACAGTTTCACAATAAACAAAAGTATGAGAATGAGAACACTTGTCAGTGTTGCTACGATGTGGAACTTCAGTAAAATAGTGTTTGATTTCTTAACATGCATCTTGTGTGTGCAGGAACCACACTGCTTGGCTGAGGCCGTTCACTTTCTGGAGATGGAGCTAACAGTAATGCGACGAAACCTTGTGGATGCACTTCATGTAAGTTTAAGCTTTCTGTGGGATACAGCGCAGTTACATTTTGAGAATGCTGCCTTATTTTGCAGTCTTCTCCTTAAAAGGTGGAAAAAAATATACATATTTTTAAGTTCAGTGAGTGCTGAGGCCTGCAATGATAAAATGTTTTTCTGAACTAAGTCTACTCAGAATTTCCATTCGTTATGGTAGAGTAGTGCCGTAAACACTGAGGCCAGCTTTAGTCAAATCATGGCCAACAGACAACACGCTGCTGATCCGCTTGGATCTGCCATTGCCGCTAACAGTGTATGCAGGGTGCATTCAATATGACACCCTTTTCTTTTGAAAATATTCTCATCGGAGTTTATGATTGGTTTTGACAGTGATCGCTGGCCTCCAATGGTCGCTGACAAGGTGTTTTCCTTCGGTTCACGTAGGTTTAGCTTGAGATCACGTGAGTTAAAAGCGATCCGTTTGTAAGTTTTGGTTAGTTTGATCTAAATAATGAAATATTTTAGAAAATTATGATAGAAATTAGAATGCATTTTATATTAAAGAATGCATTCCATATCATAGAACACATTCTGTATATATTTATAGAATGCATTCTATAAAATAAAAAACATTGTATAATATAGAATGCATTCAATCATACTTGTCATTTGCCCAGAAATGTATTCTATTATAGAATGCATTCTATAACGTCCAACAATGCATTCTTATGATAGAATGCATTCTTATGATAGAATGCATTCCATAAAGCGCCACAAAACTTCTACAGGCCAGCTCGGTATGGTCCCTGCTTCGAAAGCAGATCTACAAACACTCTCACACACAGTTCTCTCTCTGTCTCTGTCTCTGTCTCTCTCTCCCTGTCTCTCTCTCTGTCTCTCTCTGTCTGTCTCTCTCTGTCTCTCTCTCTCTCTCTATCTCTATCTCTCTCTCTCTCTCTCTCTCTCTCTCTCTCTCTCTCTGTGCGTGTGTGTGGCTGTGTGTGTGTGTGTGTGTGTAGTTCTGCTTTTCTTTGCGGGACTGGCCTGTTGTAGTTTCGGGACATTATGCATATAAATTATAATGCATTTCAGGACGTTAAAGAACGCATTCTATCATAAAAAGCATTTTGGTATTTTGTGTAAATAGAATGCATTTTATCATAGTAGGCAGTTCGGGACGTTATAGAATGCATTCTATAATATAGAATACATTACATAATAAATGATTTCCTTATAATTCATTATTTAGATCAAACCAACAAAACTTAGGTAGTTTCTTTACAAACGGATTACTGGAGGGTGCATTCAATATGACGCCCTTTTCTTTGAACTAAAACTCATCGGAGTTCACGATTAATTGCGACAGTGATCTTTGGCTTCCAGTGATAGTTGACAAGGTGTTTTCCCTGGGTTCACATAGGTTAAGAACGAGTTAAGGAAAACGGGCGTGCTCAAGGCCTCACCACATTAGCAGTACGGTTTACTGCTTACCTTTATAAACAATTTGTAGAGTGCCATTTTCCAGAGTGGCCACGCGCTAATGAAATCCTTTCGAAAGACCTATTTTAATTCTACTTTTTGTTCTTAGGGACAGACTCCTGCTTCAAGAGGGATTACTTTTTACATTCAGTCGTGTGTGCATGTGCGTGCATGCGAGTGTCATTGTGTGTTGGGAAGGTGAGAGCGAATTGGACGTGACGTATTTGTTCTCTGTTATGTGACCTATGCCCGTTCTGGAATAAAAAAAGTTTACCTGTAACTGCGATTGTTGGAGATCTGCTGACAGCAAGAAGAAGTCCACTATTAGTTAAGATTTACACTTCAGTGTTATCAATTAAGTACAAACGTTTAACACAAACCTGTTAAGAGTTGGAAATGCATCATGTTCTAAAACTCACTTTTATTTCGAACAGGATGTTCCGGACAGCGAGTTGAAAACTAAACCAAAGACCAAGGGCCTGGAATCCTCCCAACTCTGAAGGGTGTTTTTGTTATCGGACTTTCGTGTGTGAACTTTCAAGATGGGGTTTACCACAGCTCCGTTCATATTATTTAATAGCAACATATACCGAGCAACAAAAGAAACGCGAAAAAATTCTGCAATGTTTGATTGACAAAATCTCGAACAGTTATGGAGTTAGAACTATCAAACCACAACATTTTGATGAAGGCATGTTTGACACAGCTGTTGCGTGAGTATTTTGATGCTGCGATTGTTTCAACACACGGGACAAAACGAAGTTTTGGAGGTCTCGCTCAGTCAGCCTTCATCGCGTTCTCTGGCCACTGATCGGACACTGGTTGCTTCCAGTGATGTTCCTGGTATTGTCACCGGCTGAATTGAATCGATGCCGAAGACGCTGTGGAAGGAATTTGCGATCTTGTCTTATTGGGGTAATGCGAAAAAATCTACCGCGTTGCATAACTGCAGTGCTTCCAATGTCACCAGAACATTGCAGAAGGAGATAAACTGTTGACACATGCACGTTTAAAGCACATGCCAGCGCTTCTGGATCACCCCCAGTTTTAAATCGACCTGGCATTTTGGTGGTGTCAATCGTGGCATCCTGGCTGTTTCAAAAGTGAGACTGGCAGCAAGCGTGCCATGGTCTCTTTTGGTTGCTAATGCATTAGTGAACACATCTCACACATCAGATTTCTCCTGCTCTACTTGCACGTGCTGCGAGCGCGCATTATGTGTTTTACGATAAACCTGCTTGTCCCGTGTGTTAAAACAGTCACAGCATCAAAATAATCACACAAAAGCAAGGTCAAACATGCCTTCATTAAACTTTTGTAGTTTAATAATTCTAACTCTATAATTGATGAAGATTTTGTCAATCAAACAATGACGAATTTTGTTGCTCGGTATATTATGTGTTCAACAATTCCTACCCCAGACCCGTTTGTTCTGCGACTGCTGCAGACATTTCCTTTTGTCAATTAAAAATGCTTCTTTGCTCACAAAATTTGATTTTAATGTCTTTCTGAATTGTATGACAGTGCAGGATGAAAGTGTTCCAAAAGTGTTCTAAAAGTGTTCCAAAAGTGTTCCAAAAGTGTTCTAAAAGTGTTCCAAAAGTGTTCTAAAAGTGTTCCAAAAATGTTCTAAAAGTGTTCTAAAAGTGTTCTAAAAGTGTTCTAAAAGTGTTCCAAAAGTGTTCCAAAAGTGTTCTAAAAGTGTTGACCTGAACACTTTTATGTGTTCAGAAGTGGTTACAGCGGGGTGAACACTTAAAAGTGTTCAGATGTGAACACTTTTGGAACACTTTTGGAACACTTGTTTGTGTATAGAACACTTTTTGTGTTCCAAAAGTGTTCCAAAAGTGTTCTACTAAAAGGGTGTTCAGAAGTGGTTACAGAAAGGGTGTTCAGGAGTGGAACACTTTTATTTAGAGTGTACCTGGGGCGTGATAAATGCAAGAATCCGCGAGCCAGGACAGTAAAAGAACTTCGTGGGCCACCAGTTCACCAGTTATGAAGAGGGTCGGCAGTATATTTTTCACTGTGATCAAATAAAAGAGAAAGGCCAGTCACCACGCACATCCTCGGCTCGCATGCAATGTAGTTATATAGCAAAGGGAATGCCTGTAATTCACACAGAGCAATGACTTGGCCTTAAACGTGCACAAGACAAAAACTTTCATACTGGGGGAGCGAGCCAGTCTGAAGAGTACTCGGGTCCAGCGCGAGCGTTTTTTATTGGTGTGTTGATTTGTTGCTGTAACTTTTTGTTTGTAGTAATGCAGAGATAAGTTACGTATTCGCACTTTCAAAATGTGTGCTAGCAAGGCTTTCGTTTTCTTCTTCGATATATAATGTTTTCTTCTTTTTCTGCTTAGTAATTGTGTGTTGTTCTCTTTCAGTTTCGTGTTCAGCTAACAAGTGGACATGTGACAACAACAAGCAGTGTGTGTGGAGAGACTGGCGGTGTGACGGGGAGGTTCACTGTGGTGATGGTAGTGATGAGAAACACTGCGGTAAGTGTGTGTTTGTTTGTTTGTTTGTTTGTTTGTTGCTTAACGTCCAGCCGACTACGCAGAGCCATATCAGGACGAGGAAGGGGGGGGATGAAGGGGGCCACTTGTCAAGCGATTCCTGTTTACAAATGCACTAACCCATTACTTGTGTCCCAGCAGGCTTTAGTAAAACTAAATTAATACCTACTGGAAGATTACCAGTTTCCAGTATGTTAAAATAGGCTTAACCTATCTACTGCTGGACTTACATCAGAACACTAACAGATTAAACTATACATGAATCGCGAGACAAGCGGCAAGAGAAGAGATTTTTGGAAAAAATACAGGTGAATGAGCAAGAAGGCAGAAAAAGGAAAAGAATTCATGAAGAAAAAGAGAGCATGACAGGAAAGAGGAACCAAAAATCTACCTAACAGCAAACTAGAAAGCTCCTGCGGTTCCAAAAACAGGAGGGGCCTTTAATTTCATAACCGCAGTGCCCCACTGCGGGATAAGTGTGTGTGTGTGTGTGTGTGTGTATGTGTGTGTGTGTGTGTGTGTGTCTGTGTGTTTGTGTGTGTGGATGTTTGTGTGTGCGATCGTAAGTGTGTGTTTGTGAGTGTGTGAGTGTGTGTATGTATGTGTGTTTGTGTGTATATGTATGTGTGCGTGAGTGTGTGTGTGTGTGTGTGTGTGTGTGCATGTGTGTGTGTGTGTGTGTGTTTGTGTGTGTATGTGTGTGTGTGTGTGTGTGTGAGAGAGAGAGAGAGAGAGAGAGAGAGACATTCGGATGGTTTATTCACATAAGCCATTGCCCCTAGTGAAGGGGTGTGAACAAAAGCAAAAACATTGAATCATTTTTACATTCAGTAGACTCAAAACAGTGCATATTTTTCTCAAAAGTGGATAACAGATACATCAATGCAGACATCTACATACACAATTACGATAACAGTGTTTCTCGTATCTTAAATGCTTTATACAAATATAAACATAAATCACGTACAGTTTTTTCGTGTGTTGAAGCTAAAAGAAGGCTGAGTCGAAAAGCACTTGGTTGCCTGTAATATTTCAGTGGAATGATTTTTTTCTCTCAATTTATGGAAGTATGGACAGACAAGAACAAAATGGACTTCATTTTCCAGTTTATCTTTACAAAAGGGACACATGTAATTATTAACATCATCAACTTTTTTGTGACGATGAGTGTGAACGGCAATTTCAGAGATCCCTAACCTAAACCTTATCATCATGAATCTTAAATGTCTGTCAATATTGAACAAAAGGTAAGGTTTGATCTCAGGAACAGTACAAAATGTTCTATACACAGAAAATCTTTCACTATTTTGAATATGAAACTCCCAGTCTTGCCATCTGCATGCAATTAATCTATCTTTCAAAACATACAAAAACTTGTTTTTGTCAACTACACCTTGATTCAACCACACGAAACCATATCCTAACTGATATAATTTACAACGCACATTTGACGCCCAATTCGATTTACCATTCTCATCCATCCTGTACAGCATTTTATATGATTAATGAGGCAATCTATGCTCAGACATTCTCAACAATTTCAACCAATATTTAATACATTTCAATATTGAATTTACGTACAAAGGGTATCTGTTAGTTTCTCCATATACCAAATCGTTTGGTGTACGCATTTCTAAACCCAGAAACTTTTTCAATGCAAATAAATGAACCTTTTCACATTTTATGACTGCTTTATCTAAGCCCCATAACTCTGCACCATATTGTGCAATAGGTTGCACTTGTGAATCAAATACCTTTAGATAGACATCCAAACTAGTATTATTAATCATGTATAATTTATGTTAAATCGACAACAAAGCTTGCTTAGCTCTACTTGCAAGGTCTAAGCAGGCAGCCGTAAAACTAAGCCTGGTCGAAAAAAGTATTCCCAAATACTTATATGCATTCACTGCAGGTAGAACATTCCCTTCATAAATCCATCTTTCTCTGGCAGCTAAATAGCCCCCCTTCCTAAAAACCACAATATTACTTTTACTCATATTTACTTTCAACTGGAGAGAACGAGCTGCCTTGTCTAGATTATGTAATTGGTTTTGTAAACCAATCACAGTTTCTGACAGCAATATCAAATCGTCAGCAAACAAAAGTACAAACAACTCAAAATAATCTATCGTAAAAATGGCACCATGTTTTCCAATTTCAATAATCTGAATTGCTAATTATTTAATATACAATGAAAATAAAACAGGACTACACACATCTCCCTGCTTCACCCTAAATGTGCATTTTATACATTCAGTCAACTTAAATCCACATCTCACTCTCACCTTTACTGACTCATACATACTCTTTATACATTTGAGAAGTTTTCCCGTCACTCCATTTAACAAAATAGGCCAAAGCAGATTTCTATCTATAGAATCAAAAGCCTTTTCAAAGTCTATGAAAGCGACATATGTAGCGGAATGTGGGGAAGAAAGATTTAGA
>NW_027129080.1:0-2865 GCF_037325665.1 Littorina saxatilis
TCATATAGTGCGAACCACACAATAAGTCGGTGCTCTCCACGCTTTACACAGTATTAAACCACAAATTACAAAACAAAATACCAACACATAGGAACACTTTCTGTTAACATGTTAGTGTAGAAAAGGTGTTTATCAGTAAAACCAGCCGAGACCGTGTCCATGTTAAGTGTGAAAAGGGTTGTTAATCAGTCAGTTCAGTGTGAAAAGGGTTGTTAATCAGTCAGTTCAGTGTGAAAAGGGTTGTTAATCAGTCAGTTCAGTGTGAAAAGGGTTGTTAATCAGTCAGTTCAGTGTGAAAAGGGTTGTTAATCAGTCAGTTCAGTGTGAAAAGGGTTGTTAATCAGTCAGTTCAGTGGCTGTTCTGTTTATTTCCTGGTTGATATTCTGCATTTTTTCTGTTTCTGTCCAGGTGGTGGTTGCTACGGTTGCATTTGGCATGGGCATCGACAAACCTGACGTGAGAAAGGTCATTCATTATGGAGGTAAATCTTTGCTGTGTCCAGTGGTACCTGCGATGAAAGGACACCCCTACAAAGTGTCCCTACATTGCAGGTGGCCTCCCACAACAGGTAGATTTTGGTCTCAAAAATAGTTAATAGACAAAAGGACAACATGAAGTGTCCTTTATTGGGAGGGGGCCTCATATCACAGGTACCACTGTACTTATTGTGTAACTTTGTTGGGTCTTAAGTTCCTCAGTGTGTGTGTGTGTTTATGTTGGTTTTTAGTAATTGGTGCATGGAGACCTAATGATTGGAAATCAAGAGTTGAGTGTCTGTCTAAATGTTTCGTGTTACTTTTTCAGGTATGAGATTTTTCCACCAATTGGCCAATTTCTGTCATTTTGAAAGCTTCAGAGGTCACATTTTAGATTCTAAGATATCACAAGATTGCACCAAATATTATAGTTTAAAAAAAAATCCTCAGACCATGCTTTCATGGTGTTTTTATCTTCTCAATTTTGTTATATAATGCCTGTGTGTCTATGTGTGTGTACTTGAATAATCTGAAAATTGGTTCTGTTGTGTGGCCCTACAGCTCCCAAAGACATTGAGTCGTACTACCAAGAGGTGGGGAGAGCAGGCAGAGATGGCTTGCCCAGCACGTGCCACGTCTTCTACTCGGACGGAGACTTCACTATCAGCAGGTAATGGAGCTCACTATTCTTCTCAAGTGTACAGGCGAACCCCTCTTGTAGGTCTCCCCAATTAATGACTCCCTTCCCTGTTTTCCACAGTTTCTCCTGTTAAGCTTTGTACAATTTGTCTCCGTTTTAACACTCACTCCACGATTCTCTCCCATTTGTTTTTAAGAGTGGGAACCATTGTTTTGTAAAGAACTTGTGTAGGATTTGCACAATAGAAATACAGTAGAATACCCCTTTCAATACCTACACCAGCATGAGAAAATAGGGTCTTAAAAAGGAGCGAGTCTTGGAATGGGCATAAGGTTACCGAGATTATCGACAGAAAATCTGAAGAATGGGGATAAGGTTACCGAGATTATCAACAGAAAATCTGAAGAATCAAGGACTTCAAAACGAGGAAGTCTTAAATTAGGGGGAGGGTTCCACTGTATTGTAATTCCCTTGGAACTATTGTAGGATTTAAACTATTGCGACGGGCGCTGTGGCGTGGTGGTAAGACGTCGGCCTCCAAAGCGGAAGGTCGAGGGTTCGAATCCCGGCCGCGGCCGCCTGGTGGGTTAAGTGTGGAGATTTTTCCGATCTCCCAGGTCAACTTATGTGCAGACCTGCTAGTGACTTAACCCCCTTCAAGACCAAGTGCGCACGAAAAAGATCCTGTAATCCATGTCAGAGTTCGGTGGGTTATAGAAACACGAAAATACCCAGCATGCTTCCTCCGAAAGCGGCGTATGGCTGCCTAAATGGCGGGGTAAAAAACGGTCATACACGTAACATTCCACTCGTGCAAAAAACACGAGTGTACGTGGGAGTTTCAGCCCACGAACGCAGAAGAAGAAGACTGGCACATGGGAACAAATGTCACGTGGGAAAACTTTCCGTAACATTACAGGCCAGCCACTAGCAAGGGGGTGTGTCTCATACAGGAATGACATGTCGGAAGTTTGTCCAAGAAAAAGCAAGGGCATTCACTCTTTCACAACCCATACAAACCTGACAGAGTTATTTCCACAATGAGTCTATTAGGCCTGTTCTGCAGAAATCAAAATGACATTCAAGGAACAGGGTCAACGTGTATCAATATTGAAACTTGAATAATATTGATTTAGTAGGAAAGAGGGAGGGTAACTTTATAAAAACTAACAAAGTAATGAGCTTTTAAGCTTGACATGCATGCAAGTGTCATATCTTTCAGAAGCTCCATATTTTTTGGACAGTTTTAATATATTTACAGATGAGAATGTTTTTAGCTTTTTTATTACACAGGGTGTGAATTATTCTGATAAATTCATGGGATCATTGTCTGATTAATAATAAGATCAAAATGCAAGCTTGTTTCAACCTGTGCTTGCCTTTGTGATCGTCAAAAACAAGAAAATGTTATGAACAAGATTTTACATGTACTCTGTTGATTCTTTATTTGGAATCTCTTACTGTGTTTGTCTTAGAAATATCTTATTTTTTTAAATGTTATATTTGGGTTGTTTTTTTCTCAAAAGATAAGCATTAGTAGACTTGTCTTGTATCGTTATCATAACAATATTCATCACAGTGCATATTACCACAACTATGAACATTTCCAAAACCATATTCAAAATGATGAATCTATGGTGTCAAAATACAGTTGAATTTCAAATTGTGATCAGTGAAAACTATATTTATTTTCAGCATCTGCTTAATGTAATGCTTGATTTATTAAATATCTGTGTCTATAAGTTGTC
>NW_027129081.1:0-2500 GCF_037325665.1 Littorina saxatilis
AACCCCCGCCTTAGAAATGAAGCGGACGATGGTTGCGGACGTTAAAGATCCCATATTCCGTACCTTGCCGGACATCTTCTGTTTCTACTTCTTCTTCCACTCTCATTTTAAGAACACGCATCAGTATTTTCAACAGCAACAACAAACCCGACTGCATATTTTATTGGCATCTTCAGCCATGCAACTACAGCCTCCAAGTAAGAAATAATTATAAGAGAATGGCGAATATTCGTTTTACTTATTATTCGGCAGTTAATCGCTCAGCCAAAAATCATACATGTACCTGTAATTCAAGCAGAAACTTCGTCTGTTCTGCCAGCCCCTCAGTTGTAACTGTAAGTCATCCGATACGGGATCAAACAGCAAACATATTCTCCCCCCTACGCACTAACACTAAAATATGTTTAGGGGCAGATTATACCTGCGCAGAGTCAGCGGCACAGACGACGCACTGCGGAATTATCCCAGCCCGCTAAACGTTGCGTGAAAAAAAACCCAGGCCAAGTACTCGTCATAATCCCTATCGCAGCATCAATAATATGCAGTGCGTCGTCTGTGCCGCTGACTCTGCTCAGGTATATCCTGCCCCTAATTAGTATACAGCACCACAAGTTCTGCACCGTGCAGTCGGAGAGGTTTTTAGAATTACTCCACTCTCGTTATGGCTTGTGATGTACTGCGTGGTTTACAAGTTGGCTCTTTCCGCCGCTGATCAGGTTACCTGCATCTGTGCGCGCTTTGGCCCTGTGACTGCAAGTTGGTGTTGACTTTTGCGTGTCTGCGCCAAATGCACCCTAAGTGTGTGCATGCACAAGTCGCTATCGGAACATCTTCCTTTTTTTGACGGCGTGCGCTCTGAAACAAGGACAAATATTTACGGGGGAGGGGGGGGGATGGTGGTTGGAAGTTGGGTGAGGGTGTTGAAGAAATAAGAGGGAGGATGGGAAGAGAGAGAAGGAGATCAAGAGGTGATTCTTTATTTATATATACGCAAATAAGATTAACTTGAAAATATTTAATGGTAAAACCATATCGAGAGAAATGGTCTTTCACAGAAAAACTAGACCCTTCGTATCAACGTCCAGAGACGACGATGATGATGACAACAACTAAGTAGAATAAGGTTGAGAAAGAAAAGGAAGAGAACGTTATTACTTGGGGGAAATGTGGGGGGGGGGGGGGGAGGTGACAAGCACCTTATCCACTGAATAAAGGCAGTTTGAATCTCTCGCTCGCTTTTTTTTCCCGATCAGTTAATGATCGCACTTGCTCTCAGATCGACGATTGAGTCTAAAATTCGCCAACGTTTTAAAGAGGATTATTTGTTCTCTCCATTTCGTAAACTTCTAATGAAAACCATTAACTTATATCTTAATGACACCGACCATCCAAAAGACCGCTGACTTTGTGTCCAATTAAATAAAGTCTAATTCATAAGGTCAACGTTAGAGTTCTGATGGGAAGTACTGATTTCAAAGACCTATTGCTCGCTTTTGAAAAAGATTTGTCTTTTGATCAAATAGGACAAAAAGAACCTTTCTCAAATGAGAAGCCATCCCAAATTGACGGTGAAGTCGTGATTCCAGTAGTTAAGTGAGGGTATATCACACAAGACAGAAGTCGCAGCACAGGCTTCATGTCTCACCCAGTCACATTATTCTGACACCTGACCAACCAGTCCTAGCACTAACCCCATAATGCCAGACGCCAGGCGGAGCAGCCACTAGATTGCCAATTTTAAAGTCTTAGGTATGACCCGGCCGGGGTTCGAACCCACGACCTCCCGATCACGGGGCGGACGCCTTACCACTAGGCCAACCGTGCCGGTCCTGTATGCTGTTGCTGCCGCTGTTGCCGCAGTAGTTCTCGCGGTTGTGTTGGCGATGGTGATGTCAGAAGGAAACTGCATGGTCACTTGTCATTTGTCCTGAACCTAGATTCTTTGTCTTTTTCTTTACTTGTTCTTGTTACACCCCCGGTATAGGGGTGTGTATAGGATTCGGTCGATGTGTTTGTTTGTTTGTTTGTGTGTTTGTGTTCGCATATAGATCTCAAGAATGAACGGACCGATCGTCACCAAACTTGGTGAACAGGTTCTATACATTCCTGAGACGGTCCTTACAAAAATTGGGACCAGTCAAACACACGGTTAGGGAGTTATTGGTGGATTAAGATTCTACAAGGACTTATAGAGGGACATATTAATGGTCAAAGAGAAATAACCTTCTCAGTTGGCGGCAGTGACAATGGTCAGGACGGGGGTGTTTTTCCTACCTCGGAGGAATTTCTTATCTTTTAATTATTATCATTTTTGTTCTGTTGTGGTTTGTTTTCGATTCTCTTGTCAATGCTTGATTATTTTGTGAATGAAAGAGAACGTCTCTTTGCAAAATACCCCCATGAAAAACGTGAGAAACTTAACTAATCAAACCATTTTCTGTGTGTGTGTGTTGCACAGGTTACGATGTCGGACCGATCAGGCGCAGAGAGAGCGTGCAAG
>NW_027129082.1:0-5000 GCF_037325665.1 Littorina saxatilis
ACCAAAGGCAGTGAAACATATCCATCGATATCATTTGTAAAACAATTGTTAGAAGTCATTGGATTAGATCATGTGTGGAAAAATCAGTCTACTTTTAATGTGAAAAGGTTAAAATATGTTATTTGTCAAAAATTGGAACTCCAATATATACAATTCTGGAAAGGTCAAATAAGAAGTTCACCAAAGTTAAATTTGTATCAAAGAATAGTAACAAATTATAAACGGAACCATATCTGTTATGCATAAAACAAAGAAAATATAAACAGTCGTTGTGTAAACTAAGAATAAGTGCCCACGACCTGAACATTGAAACTGATAAATACAGCAATACACCTAGGGAAAATAAATTATGTGAAACATGTGGAGTAATAGAAGATGAAATACATTTTCTAGATAACTGCATAAAAGATAACCAATTACGAAAATATTTCATGAGTGAAATTAATCGACCTATATATTTATATGATGTACCAAGTCAACTTTTGCAAGTAGACAAAGTACAAACTAAATTGGGAGAATTTGTATATAATTGCTTAAAAAAAAGAAACAATGTAATCATTTTGTTATTTATCTTCCCGTGTATTATAAACACTACGTTTCATGACAATAAAGTTTATTCGTATTCGTATATTCGTATTCGTATTCACTCACACACACACACACACACACACACACACACACACACACACACACACACACACACACACACACACACACACACACACACTCTCACACACTGACACACAGTCACAACATAATGGTCCGAAAATCGTGAATATCAGGACGGTAAAGGTACTGTATTAGGTTCGAAATATGTCTCTCTAACATGAAAACGTCCGGAACACGCGCGTACACTGTGCAGCTGGAGCAAAAGGTGCCGGCAATCGTGTTTCAGAATGGAAGGAGGAACTGCTTTAGTTTTGAAAAGTCCATGCTACCTGGAAAAGTCCCCAAAACGACGGTACATTGTTATTATACAGCAGATTGTCCGGAAATCGTGTATCGAGGCAGGGAATTATGTTTGGCTCAAAAAGTCCCTGTAGCCATATACATTTCCCAAACAATCCCGTACACTGAGTCTGTAGTTCTGTACAGCAGATGGTCCAGAATTCGTGTCTCTGTACGGAGGAGGAACTATTTAAGGCTCAAAGCGTCCCTTTGCCCTTGAACATTCTGGAATACGCCCGTACACTGTAGTTCTCTGTAGCAGATGGTCCAGAAACCGTGTATCTGGACGGAGGAGGAACTACTTTAGGCTCAAAGCGTCCCTGTAGCCTTGAGAAAAAAAATCTGCAACTCGCCCAAACACTGTTGTTCTCTGCAAGAGATAGTCCGGAAATCGTGTATTAGGATGGAGGGGGAATCGTTTTAGGCTAAAAATCTGGAACACGCCCGTGCAGTGTGGTTCTCTGGAACAGATGGGCCGGAAATCGTGTATCATGATGGAGGATGTTTTAGGCTCAAAAAGTCCCTGTAGACTTGACATTTCTCTGACACTACAGAACACTGAGGTTCTGTAGTTCTCTGGAGCAGATGGTCCTGAAACCGTGTATCAAGATGGAGGGGGGATCATTTTAGGCTCAAAAAGTCCCTGTAGCCTTGAAAAGTCCGGAACACGCCCGTACACCGAGGTTCTGTAGAGCAGATGGTCCATGACGAGGATCTCGGCCGCCTTGACGTGGTGGAAGCTGACAGTCAACTCGCTGCAACAGTTCCTGCCCTGCAACAGCATTTAGCACGTGAAGCACTGAACGAGAGAATCAGACAACACGAAGAGAAAACGCTCGATTGACTCTCCTTCGAGAAGGTAGCGTTCAATTCGGGGGAGGGGGGGTGCTGGAGGGAATTTTGTTATCTTTCAATTAAACCTGATGCAGTGTTTTCAAAAAGAAAACACACTCTCATAAATTAAACAAAATGATATCTAAACAAAAATAAAACATGAAATGAGCATGGAGTTGTTATTTAAAGTTAGTACACCTAAGACGCCACGTACTTTGGACCTTAAAAAGTTCACATAAAAAACACACTGTCCATTGGAGAATATCCGTCTGAAAAGACTACCAAACACAGCATTTAGTTTTGAAAAATATAATGCTCTAACTCTAATTCTAAGACCTCCCTCGTGCGTGTTGTCTTCTATTTAAAACCCAAAACGAACCATGTAGCTCTCAGCTCAATTTCAAATCTGTATCTCTTGGAACGCTCAGGGGCGAAAGGTAGGACGAAAATTATGACTGGCGCAAAGAAAGCGTCACAATGAGAATTACAGTCGGGAATGGCCACTCAAAACACAGCCGTTTTCCATTTGAGTAACTGAGCGCCCAAACGGTTATTTTTAAGTTATTCCTGGTATGTGGTTACATAATTAAAAACCCCAACCTGAAATGTATATAGCTCTTAGGGCGATGACAGACAGTGGGTTTTTTTGTGCTAGATTATATCACTTTAAGGCCGAGGCCGCGCCTAGAAAACTCTCATCCGGCGGTGTGCATCGAATGACTCACCCCCGCTCCTTTAAAACGATTGTATTCTACAAGCCAAGGGTTCACCGCATCATGTGCTATGTGCGTCTCGGCTGGTCCTGGGTGGAACGCTGAACGCCCGTACTTATCGATAGAGTTGTGAGGGAACACGCCCACTGCCTCCAGACACCTGCCTATGTCCACATCCTCGTCGTTGCCTTTCACTCGACACTTGTTCTGCACACAAAAAGAGGCATGTTGTATGGGAATGATTCCGTTTTTGCAATTTCACGAGTACCGGGGGGGGGGAGGTGGGGGGTGGTGGGGCGGGTGGGTGGGGGTGGTGGTTGGAGGGGGGGGGAGTTGGTAGAGGGGAATGGGTTGTTTGTGTGTGTGTGTATGTGTTTGTGCGTGTGTGTATGTGTGTTTGTGTGTGTGCGTGTGCTCTGTCCACTGCAAATACCATTATAGCTCAACGTACTTCTTGGTGTTTCGTTTTGTCTTAAATTTGACGTTCTATAAACTGCCCATTTGTGTTTCTCTAAAAATGCTTTCGTAGTCCTTTCCTCTTGTTTTACTTTCGTTTGCCCCTTTTAATCAGATGCATAGATCCTTTTCTCATCCACACAACTACACACACGTACACATCCACACAACCACACACACATCCACACACATTATTCCTTGACAGCTTCACCTTCTGAAATCCTTCCTCGTTAAGTTTCCTCAGGGCTTCACGACTGAGCACATAGGACGCTCCCCCGGACATGTAGCCCTGCTTGACCAATTTTTTGAAGAGATGACCCAGGTATACGGGTTGACTGGAGTTATACTGAGCGAGAAGAAACCGTAAGTTTTCCATCACGATATAAGTGTCGTCGTCACCTTTCAAAAACCAGTCGTATTTACCAAGTTCGTAGCGATATAAATAGATCAAGGCCGCCACGGTTTTTTCCGTCAAAGCATTCCGTCCGTCCTTGACGTCATCGAAGCTGATGACGTCACTGTGTTGCGTTTTGTTGGTTTTGATGAAAAACACGTGACCATCGCAGCGCGGGACCCAAGTTCCGTTGACGGCCTTCACCCTGTCTTTCAGCCATTTTTCAACGGAAGGGATCCAGCACATGACACGTGATTTGTGACTTAACGTCCTGGCCAGCGAGGCGTCGACTGACACTGCAAAACAAGAAAGGCGGGATAAGGTGGTGGGAAAGTGGGTCGAAAACAAAGAACAGCAGTAAACACACACACACACACACACACACACACACACACACACACACACGTGTGTATGGTCACAAGTTGTCACACCGTGTTAAGGTGCTGCTCCGCTCAGAGCACTTTTGAAGCAACGATTTGAATGTCTTCTTGTCGCAGATAAGGGTATAATCAGTCAAAACATTTGCACAGCTATCCCACAGATTACTTCACATGCCTTTAGTGTTGCCAGCCAAAAGAAACTTTATGCGGTTTGTCAGTTCGCATCTCCCGCCAAAATACAAGAAACATTTCCCGTAATCTGGTGTTAAAGGCTGTGTGGCGTATACCACAATAGACCCAAATAATAATAATAATAATAATAATAACGGGTATTTATATAGCGCCTTATCCGAAGTTCAAAGCGCGTATGTCGTGTGAGATGGAATTTTTTACACAATATAATATCACGCATTCACATCGGCCAGTAGATCAACAGCCTATAGGCGCTGCATCTACCTTTCACGGCCTATTATTCCAAGTCACACGGGTATTTTGGTGGACATTCTTATCTACGCCTATACAATTTTGCTAGGAAAGACCCTTTGTCAATCGTGGGATCTTTAACGTGCATACCCCAATGTAGTGTACACGAAGGGACCTCGGTTTATCGTCTCATCCGAAAGACTAGCACTTGAACCCACCACCTAGGTTAGGAAAGGGGGGAGAAAATTGCTAACGCCCTGACCCAGGGTCGAACTCGCAACCTCTCGCTTCCGAGCGCAAGTGCGTTACCACTCGGCCACCCAGACCAATGTCTACAACTTTCTTACGTAATCAAACACAATGGGTTGACGTTAACTACCCCAAATGGAAAGAACTCTTTTCTCGAGGATAATAGACCTCCATGTGGGATTTTGATGTATTTAGTTCACGTGCGAGGCCTGATCATGGCTTACGCTGTCCTACTAGTGAAATAATCCAAATTTTTTCGTAAAAAAAAAATGCCGTTTACGACTCCTTGTAAGAAGGTCAATGAAACTTGGTAAAATTTCAAACGGATAGATGCCCGAGGCATGACTGAATGCCTTAGGGGCTCCGTGGAGCTGGAAGTGACAAGCACATTAACTTTAACCAATAATTGTACACTTACATGTCAAATCATCCAGTGAATTGTTCCTCCTTGCAAAATGTGGATGTGGTTGCATCATTGGAAATTCGGCAAGAGAAACATTAGAAGCTGAAAAATAATCTTCATTGCATTAGTTTATATTTGACCTCACCAATGGTATCAACTGTCACGATCATAGATTTGTGATTCAATAATTTCGTCACTGT
>NW_027129083.1:0-3000 GCF_037325665.1 Littorina saxatilis
GTGGTGCCGTGACGTGTGTGTATGTGTGTGTGTGTGTGTGTGTGTGTGTGTGTGTGTATGCGTGTGAGTGTGAGTGTGTGTGTGTATGCGTGTATGCGTGTGAGTGTGTGAGTGTGTGTGTATGCGTGTGAGTGTGTGTGTGTGTGTGTGTGTGTGCATGGCTGTGTGTGTTTGTGTGTGTGTGTATGTGCGTGCGAGCGTGCGTGCGTGCGTGTGTGCGATACGGTGACGCGGTCTTCGGGGGAACACAGACTCTGTCGATCTGTGTAAAATGTCATAATTTGGCCATAAACTGTACAAATAACATTCACTGTCTCACTCAGTCGGTGTGGGCGGGGTCAGTATTTGCCCTATCCATGCCACGCCGAGCCACCCAATCCGTCTCCATGGTGACGCGTGTTATCAGTTCCACATGAGAGAGTCACGTGACTTCAGCGCCGCTCAGGCCGAGTGTCGGAGTCAGGGCGGGAGTGGGGTCATCATCAGGTCAGTCTTCATCGTCCTTGTCATTCGTTCTGTTATCGCTGTGGCCTTCCTTGTTGTTGTTGTTGTTGTTGTTGTTGTTGTTGTTGTTGTTGTTGTTGTTGTTGTTGTTGTTCTTCTTCTTCTTCTTCTTCTTCTTCTTCTTCTTCTTCTTCTTCTTCTTCTTCTTCTTCTTCTTCTTCTTCTTCTTCTTCTTCTTCTTCTTCTTCTTGTTTCTATCGATTGCAATGTTTTTCAAACAATCTTAGACCCAGTCCGGAGTATGGGAGTGCATTTCAGCTCAGAAGCTAAAAAATCATTCAGTTTGTTCATTAAAATGTATTAATTTCGCTTTACGCGACTTCGGTTTGTTTTGGTCACACGGCTTTAAGCGGAAAGACTAATTTTCAGGGAAAAACACACTGTATCAAGTTACTCAGTGTGGAATGCAAACTTCAGAAATAAGACTGAAACTTCGTTTTATCCGTTGTGAAATGTCTTGAAAGTAAGTCAAGCTAAGTGTATATTGCCCATTGAAAATCGCCAGTGGAGACCCACCATTGCCACGACGCTCACAAAAATTAGTTCAGGAAATGTTCTTATTATAGAGCATCACACATTGTCAAGACTAATTGATCTTTGCTTAAAGGGACTCCGACACACAGCGATTTCTGTTCGACACGATTGAACGCGAGTTTCACTACAGAGGCGTCGTGTGGATCGGTCTTAACGATATCGCAAAGGAGGGATCATTCACCTGGGTGGACGGTAAGGCTGCAAGATAAGATAAGATAGGATAAGATAAGATAAGATAGGATAGGATAAGATAGGATAGGATAAGATAGGATAGGATAAGATAGGATAAGATAGGATAGGATAAGATAAGATAAGATAAGATAAGATAGGATAGGATAGGATAGGATAAGATAAGATAAGATAAGATAAGATAGGATAGGATAGGATAGGATAGGATAGGATAAGATAAGATAAGATAAGATAAGATAAGATAAGATAAGATAGGATAGGATAGGATAGGATAAGATAAGATAAGATAAGATAGGATAGGATAGGATAGGATAGGATAGGATAGGATAAGATAAGATAAGATAAGATAAGATAAGATAGGATAGGATAGGATAGGATAAGATAAGATAAGATAAGATAAGATAAGATAAGATAAGATAAGATAGGATAGGATAGGATAGGATAAGATAAGATAAGATAGGATAGGATAGGATAGGATAGGATAAGATAAGATAAGATAAGATAAGATAGGATAGGATAGGATAGGATAAGATAAGATAAGATAAGATAAGATAAGATAGGATAGGATAGGATAAGATAAGATAAGATAAGATAGGATAGGATAGGATAGGATAAGATAAGATAAGATAAGATAAGATAAGATAAGATAAGGTAAGAAAAGATAATCTAAAGACAGTTCCCGTACCCCTCTCTTAAGTCTTTCCCCTCTGCTTACAACACCGAAAATGTATGTTAATGTTAAGACTCTCTTTTAAGAAATAATCCCCCCCTCAAATTTTATTCGTAAGTGGTTCAGCTACCAGGGTCCGATATGTCCCTTTTGGCGCAACTGACGTAAACCAACTCATTTCTATTTTTAAACTTCAGCATCGGAGAGCTAGAGAAGCAGCGCCTGGAAGCTCATTCACTCACATTGATTTCATTATTTAGCATACTTGTGGTGCTTTTCAAGCAAATCGTGCCACATGTGTCGAAATCAAGGTTCAATGAATTTCTAAAATTATTTTTAAATGAGTCAAATTCGCGAGAAACTCCCCGTAACCTTTCAGGTCGACAGTTTTCATAAAAACCCTTTCACTGCCTGTAAAACGTTAGCTGACGTCCTGTGTAACTCGCTTCAACGCGCAGTAATACCTTCAATAAACCAGAACAACAATAAAAAGAAAAAGAGCTACAAACAATGTGTGTGTGTGTGTGTGTGTGTGTGTGTGTGTGCGTGCGTGCGTGCGTGCGTGTTGGTGATGTGCATTCATTTATACATTAAGGACATATTGTAAGTTGTCAAGACAAGAAAATACAAGTAATGCTTTGTGTACTAACGTTTCCTGGCATCGAACACGTTACTAAGGCAACGTTGAATTCTTTCAGGATCCCCAGTGACCTTTAGCTTCTGGGCTCCTGGACAGCCTGGATTCTTTGGATCCCTGGAGGATTGCGTTGCCATGGATATGAGAGATGGAGGTCACTGGTATGACTACCTCTGTGAAGACTTCCTCTTCATCAATGCTCCTCACCCCTTCATCTGTCAATTCCGTGAGTCGTCGTTGTTGTTGTTGTTGTTGTTGTTGTTGTTGTTGCTGTTGGCGCTGTTTTTGATGTGCGTTGTTGTTTTTGAAAACTCTTTATCTCCACGTACATTCATTTGTCAATTTTATGATTTGTTGTTGATAATAATTTGTTGGTGGCTGTAGTGGTTGTGTCTGTGTGTATGGGGGGGGGGTCTGGTAGAGGAAGGGGATTGATTGACAAGCATGGAAGAGAGAGAGAGAGAGA
>NW_027129084.1:0-28066 GCF_037325665.1 Littorina saxatilis
AATACGACTGATATCCACAAGTCGATTATATAGGGCTTCACAGGGAAATACAGACCTGTATTAAATCCTTACCTCTTAGGTACCTGACTCCCACCAACCTCCCGCGTAATTTAGAACAAACTAAGGGGAATGATGGTTCCGATAGTACGTGCAAGAATACTATCACACTGATGAATTGGAACACCACAAATAAAATTGGGAGCTAACAAATCAAAAGTGGTCTCGCTAAATATTGATTTTTTAACGTGTCGTTTCAGCTGACAACACTTCCAGTTTTTATTTTACCGTGTGATAGGGCACACGTTGAGTTATAGATCTGTGATAAGTAATATAACTAAAGGTAAATAAATAAAATTATATGATGAGACGATGGCGATGAAGTACGAACATATAGTTATACAATACAAATCGACATGCAAGAAACCTACAGCAATTTTGAAACGAGAAAAATTTGGAACGGCTGGATCGAAAGTAAAACGTTGATTCAATATCCCGTGACTCGAGCCCCCATTGTGACGTCTGCTTCTCGTTCTAGGGCTGATCAGTGTTTAACAGAGACAAGTGCAAAGAAGTAATAAGAAATTTAATAATTCTGTACTTTCAAAAACATGCACATGATCATTCTTGCAGACATCAATCCCTTTCTCTTAGAATCTTCAAATGAAAGTTTTATAGATTATGATTTCGCTGGTGTGATTTCACACACACGTAACAACATTGTCTTTCTTCTTCTTGTTGCGTCGACGTTTAGCATCGAAGAGCGGAACGTACTTCTTCTCGTTGAAAATGTATTTCAGTTTACACAAATGAAGACATGAAGGTGTGTTAATGTTCACAAAATATAAAGTAGTCTACTCATCACAATAAACTCGATCTGGGTGACACTTGGGGACGTTGGTGGTTCCTTCCGTGGTTACCGCTGACGTTGCCCTTCCCACAGTGTTCACACGACATCATTTACACAAGCATTGCACACTCTGTACACTTGCACCTTCTGTAACACACACGTGCAATATCTGTTATTATCAAGTATGATTTCCATCGATATCATTCAATTTGTTTCTCTAAAACAACACAGAAACAAGAGTTCACAGACTGACACAAACACATGGAAAAATGAACAATACCTGTGTTTTCCTGTGAATCAATAATGTTAAAATGTATTAGCGTGTTTTACCTGCGGTTAGTGGACCTTTGGAGATCGCAAAAATGTGGAAATCCGTCCACGGAAGGTGAAACATATGCTAGTGCAATCTACGTGGCTTCGTTGATTGCTGCCATCTTGGAGTCAATGAAACGGTCAGAGCATTGCATCCTAGCAACCTCAACTGAATATATGTACAGTTCATATTCACGAATTAATACCAATGCACGCTGTTTTCTTTTGCTCTCTTCGTTTAAATTTCTTTCCATGAAGATAAACACATTCTTGCCTTGTACGCTGCACTAGTTTTGGACTAATGGCGCGAGCGTTGACGTCATATGTATACAGTGTCGTCATGACGTAGTCTCGGTCATTTAACCTCGTTTTGTGTACGCAACTAGTGAAGTCTCGATTAATATGAGAGAGGGAGTCGATACACGAATTCCATTCGTCACAGGTACCATGACAACAAGCGCTGTATGTCAGCGATGACCCGGTAGATTGCTTCGAAACATAGTGGTACCTGACGTTTTTGTCGGGTCGATTTTGGGGGTACCCTTATTTGGGCGGCGGTCACGTAACACCTGTAAAATAAATCCAAAAAGTGTGCCAGATGGGCAAGTGGAGGGCCTTTAATGGCATGGAAAGTTTGAATGAATTGACACGGATATGAATGCTTTAGTCGGGGTACAAAACTGGATGCAATCATTTGTGTGCAGAGTTTATAAGAGTGTGAACGGTAGATCTAGCACTATGATGGCACAGGTGAGACAGTCAGTGTAGCGAGCAGGGAGGTCGCTTGTGTCGTCACCATGCAAGACGACTGTCAACTCTGCTGCATGGTGACCTTGGGTCTGAAACGCGGACAGTCCTGGTAGAGATGGACAGTCCTGGTAGAGATGTAATTAGACAGCCTGCCCTTGAGCCATATCAAGTTATTGTAACCTCCCTATTATAGTCAGCATAGTGTACCCCCATCTCAGTTACACCACTACCTCCCCCCCCCTTCCCCAACGCCCCGACCACACCCCGCCTCACCCCACCCACCCACCCACCCACCCACCCACCCCCGAGGTTACTGATCCCGGTCACAGAGATATAGTGTTTATCTCTGTGATCCCGCCTCGTCACGGTTCAGCGCCATCGTGGAACGCTACTGACGCCAGATCGCCTGGTACGGGTAGCTTGTTTGTGAAATAAGAAGGGGAGAGAGGAGGGGGGCTGAATGAAGAATGGCTCGCTGGCCAGGGCAGACAAGAATGCCCTGGTATCGCGTCATGTGTTGTTAATCCATGCTTGCAACTCTTGTACTCTTTCAGTCACCCAACACTGAACACTTCAGTTATACACAACGCTCATGCCAGGAACTCATGTAAGGGCTCTATGTTGGGCATACTCCTAAGACAAGTTGAGCCAAAACCTCTTTATTACGCTCTTTGGAAGAAAAACCATTGTTGTTTTCAAAGGGAATTCTTTACGGGAAATAGGCTGGGTTTACCGACACAATTTTATTCGGTTCCAGTTAGATTACCAAGAGTTATCTCAATTTTCTAGATCTGTTTTGCCTGAAAACGAAGTTTCGTTAGGGATACAAACTGTTGCAACAAAAAGGCTTTTAATTCAAAGAAACCATAGAAACAGACACCATTTGTTTCCAAACAAAACAGTAGCTACTTTGCCAGTATCGTGCAACTTTTCATTCTGTGCCAGTCATTATACGTTGCATATTCCTGCAGGTACCCAATAGGGGTTACTTACTTGGGACACACCCTTGCTCCAATGTTGGATGTACGTTATCACAGAGGATGTTTCCGATAAGAATTGCCTTAAGCCAAATACTTCTGGACAGGGTCTGTTGTTATGTATCGTACATGGTATGCCATACTTCCTTCTTGCATATATACGTAGGTGTTCAATTATTTTTTAAGAATCTCACAAATGGAAGCAATTTATAAACCAATTAATCAATTTTCTCGATGAATCCACACCCAAAATTAATTGTCATCACCTCAAACTAGCTAATTCAGGCCTGGGACCACGTGAAATTGCCTATACCCCGCACATATGACCCTCGTGAAGGCTCGGGCAGCGTCTTGAGGGCTCTCAAATCCTGTTCTCACAGCTGTTTCTTGGCATAATGGAACAGGAAGAAGTCGCATGGGGAGATGTCAAAAAACAGGATAATACGACAATGGCAGTATTCCCTCTGAAGCCAAGAACTCTTTTGTAGCAAAGGCAGTATGCGCAGATGCGTTTTCATGGTCCAGCATGAGTTCACCATGCACGACTCGGAACATGGAACGGTGATCTCAAAACAGTTCACCAAACTTGTATACGAATCGGCCACTGTTAGTCCTCTTTATAGCCATAGTAAATCATGGCTCAGAAATCACCATTTGTGAGCTTCGTGACGAAGCCTAAGAGAACCGCAATGGCATCGGTTTTTTTACAGGAAGCTAACACCAGTTTGTTTGTTACAGGTATGTTGGGGTTGTGGTGACGGACACGGACTTCATCGAGCTAGACTTCAACGCGTGCGGGACGAGCGCTGGGAACCCCGCTCCCTCCTACCTGTCGGGGGTACACAGGTGTCAGACAACTACCGGGGTAACACACCTTTCACCTGGCCTGTCTTGACATTATGGCTTGTTGTTGTTGTTGTTGTTGTTGTTGTTGTTGTTGTTGTTGTTGTTGTTGTTGTTGTTGTTTGATCTGTCAGCCTCACACTTTACATCTATGTACTCAACTCTTGCAGCAGACGACAACGACGACGACGACGACGACGATGATGATGATGATGATGATGATGATGATGATGATGATGATGATGATGACTATACGACGAGGATGATGATGATGACTACGACGAGGCTGATAAGGATGATCGAGGAATAGGGATGATGATACGAGGGTGATGCAATCGAGCCATGCAAAACCACCAAAATCCAATTTACACGTTATGTTGCAGTGTAAGGCGAAGATCGGGTATGGGTTCAAACGGGGTGGCTACATCTGTCACTGCAAGCCGGGGCACACCTACCCGTGGAACCTCATCCTGCCCTACCAGGGCGACAACATTGAGCAGTCCACCGACACCGAGTACCGCGAGGGCTTCAAATGCACACCTGTTGACTGTAAGTGTTCACCTGTTGACAGTAAATGTTCACCTGTTGACTGTAAGTGTTCACCTGCTGATTTTCTTTAAGTGTTCACCTGTTGACTGTAAGTGTTCGCCTTCTGACTCTAAGTGTTCACCTGTTGACTCTAAGTGTTGACTGTAAGTATTCACCTGTTGACTATAAATGTTCACCTGTTGACTGTGAGTGTTCACCTGTTGACTGTAAATGTTCACCTGTTGACTGTAAGTGTTCACCTGTTGACTGTAAGTGTTCACCTGTTGACTGTAAGTGTTCACCTGTTGACTGTAAGTGTTCACCTGTTGACTGTAAGTGTTCACCTGTTGACTGTAAGTGTTCACCTGTTGACTATAAGTGTTCACCTGTTGACTCGAAGTGTTCACCTGTTGACTGTAAGTGTTCACCTGTTGACTGAAAGTGTTCACCTGTTGACTGTAAATGTTCACCTGTTGACTGTAAGTGTTCACCTGTTGACTGAAAGTGTTCACCTGTTGACTGTGAGTGTTAACCTGTTGACTGTAAGTGTTCACCTGTTGACTGAAAGTGTTCACCTGTTGACTGTAAATGTTCACCTGTTGACTGTAAGTGTTCAACTGTTGACTGTAAGTGTTCACTTATTGACTGTAAATGTTCACCTGTTGACTGTAAGTGTTCACATGTTGACTGTAAGTGTTCACCTATTGACTGTGATGTTCACATGTTGACTGTAAGTGTTCACCTATTGACTGTGATGTTCACATGTTGACTGTAAGTGTTCACCTGTTGACTGAAAGTGTTCACCTGTTGACTGTAAATGTTCACCTGTTGACTGTGAGTGTTAACCTGTTGACTGTAAGTGTTCACATGTTGACTGTGAGTGTTAACCTGTTGACTGTAAGTGTTCACCTGTTGACTGTAAGTGTTCACATGTTGACTGTAAGTGTTCACCTGTTGACTGTTAGTGTTCACCTGTTGACTGTAAGTGTTAACCTGTTGACTGAAAGTGTTCACATGTTGACTGTGAGTGTTAACCTGTTGACTGTAAGTGTTCACCTGTTGACTGAAAGTGTTCACATGTTGACTGTGAGTGTTAACCTGTTGACTGTAAGTGTTCACCTGTTGACTCGAAGTGTTCACCTGTTGACTGTAAGTGTTCACCTGTTGACTGTAAGTGTTCACCTGTTGACTGTAAGTGTTCACCTGTTGACTGTAAATGTTCACCTGTTGACTGTAACTCTCTATGTTTGCTTTGTCACAGTCCGACTGGTGCTGCCCAAGGTGGACAACCTGGAGGGGGTCAGCATTGAGGGCGGGGCTAACCAGCTGACGTCGGGCGGGGTGAGACTGGACACGGAGACCTCCAACCTGGTCAGCTCCGAGTTCCGCACGCGCAACCTGCGGTCAGTCAACGACAGCGTGCTGACCTTCCGGCCCCTCGGACACCCCCACAGGGATCACAGCCACCGCAGCGAAGCCCCTGTGACGTTAGAGGAGGGCCTGGAGGTGGAAACTCCGGACAGGTGGCGGGGAGGCGGCAGCACGTTCTTCGGGCCGCTCAACAAGGACCAGGCCGCCAGATATAGGGGTGAGTCTGTCATTCCTAGCTAGGCTGGATCTAGGGGCTGAGGGGGGGGGGGGGGTTTCCTGGGTTTCGGAAGCTCCCCCCCCCCCCCCCTTACCTGGCACATTTTCCGATTTTTTTTCTCTAGGAGAGACCCAAAATACCTCTTTCAATGCAAAATGTCGACAGCATCTGGGGGTCAACGCCCCGAGACATGCCAACTGACCAGCCCCTGTACCATTGCCTCATTTTGGAAGCCCCTCCCTCTCGTACACTTACTTCTATCATCCTGTTCTGTGAAGACTTTTGTCATAACGTGTGTATCTCTAGTCTTGATCTGCCTTTAACAGTTGGTGCAGCCCGGGTCAATAAGGTCCCCGTGTTTCGTTTCTTACCACAAAACTGAAGCATTCAAAACTGTCTGTGGCCAGATAATAGCATACAGACAATATTGTATAATCAATTTCGGGGTGAATGATGATTTACCAACTAAATTTATCTTCACCTCTTGGGAAGGAGTAGCTGTGGCCATAGTTAAGTCCCTTGTGACGTCAGTCAGTTCACTGAATTGTCAATTGTCACTGATGAAGCTATCCCCCAAGAGTTGATATAGTGACGTCACACTAACTCTGTTCCGTCATGACGTCACCAGACGAGCTGTGGATGCCGGTGCGCCCAAAGACGGCGGTTCCTCACGGCGTGCACGCCGACACGCAGGCCAGTCACGACCGGAAGCCGATCACCATGGGCCAGATCGAGGCTGCCATCCGGCGGAAGCAGCAGGCGGCGGGCAGACGGCGCGTGGACACGTGGCGCAAGTTGAGCAACAAGACAGACCCCACCTTCTCCAGGAGGAAGAAACGCGCCGCGGTCTTTGATCAGCAGGTAGGTCACCACACCTTGCTGGCTTGCTTACTCGTCTCATTTTTATTTTTATTTTTGTTGTTGTTGAGTTAATATATATGTTGCAACAGTTAGCATTTCTTTATTTTTCTTGCGGCATTTTTCTTTAGATTTGTTCATGTACCCCCACGTGCCAGTGTGGTTTATTTAGTGTTCATCCACCTCAGCACGCGTAATAAACGCAGTCAGCAGCTTTGACCTTGCGCTATGTGTGTCTCGCATACAGTCAGTAACCGAAGCTTGACCTTGTGCTATGTGTGTTCCATCCCTACATACAGTAATCATCTTGACCTGGCACTGTGTGTCATATGAACAGTCAGTAACCTTGACCTTGTGATGTGTGTGTCAGGCCTTTAACCGCATGATGCGCATCTTCCGACACAAAGAGGCCGTGACGTCAAAGACCTGCCACACCATGGCGCCACACAACCTCATCATGGCCGGGGACGTCGCTTACGGCGCCAAGAAACAATTTGAACCGGAAGCTCGCACCGGTCTGCGCCTCTCCCACTTCCTGTCCAACTTCCTGCAGGTAATTAGGACGCCATATTAAGACTAGTCACTTCATCCATGTCTATGTACCAGGCAGTGTATGAGAGGGGGGGTGGCTTCCAAAATGAGGCAGAGGTACAGGGGCTGGCCAGGCAGGGATCTGGGGGAATTTAGCATTTGAGATGGGTATTTTGAGTTCCTCCTTGAGAAAAAGGTACATTTGCCGTGTAAGGGGCGGGGGGGGGGGGGGGGCTTCTGGAACCCAGGACATCCTTCCCACCCCCTGGATCCAATCCTTTGCCGGTACAATGTAAAAGGTAAAGACTGTTCTCCAATTGAAACAAAACATGCTAGTTGATAGACGGAGAGGGCGGGTAGAAAGCAGGGTGAGTGAGCCTAGATCAAGGTCCTCAAACTGAATGCGGGTTGTCAATATAACACTTACCTCGACAGTACTATTCTTGCACATTATCTATTATAGGCCGAAAAAAATTGGACAAAACGCTGAGTGGGTACAATTATCTCCCATAACCATGCGCCACCGTGGATCCCAAGCACTGTCCGAGTGCTTCCCCCTTACAGGATCTAGGTGGCGCGTCCTCTTTCTTTTTTCGCGCGTGTCAGACGGCTGTGTTTCTGCTACGCTCCCGGATTATTTTGGACTAAGAGGCTTCTTTTCTGTGTGGACTATCACCTGTTGGATTATTGTGTGTTATTCCACTTCTGGCTTGAGGCTACGTTGTGTTTCCTTCAACTTGTGCCTCCGTTGGTACATAATACGTTGCACTCTCCTTCATCTCTGAAGATGGCATGCATATGGAATAATGTCGATATAAAATATCAAAATAATGTAATTTATTTTGACAACTGGGCAAAAAAAGGAATAACACATGTCAATGACCTTTTAGAAAACAATTCCATTTTGTCATTTCAAAATGTACAGAACTTAATTGGTACTTCACCAGAACTCTATTTACAGTACATTGTTGTTCACTCGGCGTTGTCTCGTTATTTAAAGAACAATACGGATTATGTATATGCTGCTACTGAAGAATTTTCGAAATTGTATTTTAATGATAAAGTTATGTTAAAAGCTAGAGACTTTCGAAATTTTATGACAGATATGAAATATAGTCCACCCTGCTGTGTTCGATTTTGGCTGAACAAACTTGGTATTAATATTGAAGAAAAAGTTTGGCTCAATGCAAAAGAGACAACAGAAACCAGACTAAAAGAATTACAGTGGAAGATATTACACAATATATACCCAACCAATATTCTTCTCTTAAAAATGGGACTCTCAAATAATGATAAATGTCCATATTGTATTGAACAAGTTGATTATATTGAACATTTCTTTTTCTATTGCAGTAAAATTCACCATTTGTGGAAGCATGTTGAAACATTGTTTTACGATCGATATAACATAGCAATTATTTTACAAGCAACAGATGTGCTGATTTGGGCTCTGGTTCTACGGAACCAGAGTCTGCCGGGGGCAACCCTTCTCCGGGCGCCCAGCATCATGTTTTGCGCACGGAGAGGGGGACCTTTCGGCGCTCCGACTCTCCCTCCCCAAACGCGTTGCGTTTGCGGCGAGGGAGGGCGGAGAAAACCTGTTTGAGCAAGCTCAATGCGAGCTTGCTCAAACAGGCTGGGCTTGAGCCTGGGACTTCGGGCGGGGCTGCGCCGTCGAAGGTTCGGGGAAGGTCGAGGTTCCTTCAGTGGAACAGGCTTTCCCCCCTTCGACGCCGTTGTCCGGCCCTCAGTCTCAGGCTTCAGCTCCTCCCGGTTTCAAGCCTGGGGAGAAGGTTTCCTTCTCCTCCCTGGCTCGAATCCGGGGGCAGGTCGATTCCCAACCCTCTTCGGGGGTTGGTGAATCCGATCTAGGGGCTACTGGAGAGGCTCAGGTTTCGACCTCTTCCTTTTCCGGTGCCTCTCCTGTGCCCTCCTCGGTTTCCACCGCTGTGGAAGCCAGGAGGGACACGGGTCCTCCTCTGAACTCCCTCGCTGGGTCATCTGCTGCTGTTTCGACAGTAGTTTCGGCCTCCTGGGGGGGGGGACATCGGAGGAGATGACGGGGTCTCTGAATTCCCTCCCCGCTGGGGTTGGGATGCGAAGTGACCCCGTTCAGGGCGGTCCTGTGGGGGCAGGGGTTTCAGGCTTCGTGCCTCCGACCACTCAGCTACTACAGTTCCCTCTGACGTCCGTGTGACTGGTGGCTGTCCCTCTTTGAAACGCTCCGGCCTACTAGTTACTGGACGTGGAGGTGTTCGACAGAACGTGGTACTTCTGTCGAATGGTCAGGGCGACGGGAACATTGTTTCTGTTGCTCAGACCGACACCTCCGACCGGACCATCTTGACCCCACGCCATTCCTTAGCGTCTGGTGTTCGGGTGACGGATGGTCCGGACCAAGGGTCCGGAACGTTCCAGGCTTACGGGTCGGGATCGAACCGGACCCACGGGTCCCGACTGGACTTGACCTCCGGGTTTGGTCCGGACGGGACCCATGGTACCGGACCGTACCGGACCTTAGGGTCCAGTGCGGGACAGTACCTCTGGCCCTTGCCGGACCCCCGGACCTACGGGTCCGGATGGTACGGTACCGGACCAGTGGTCCGGTCCGGACCGGACCACCCGACCACCTCTGTTGGTCCGGGTGGTCTGGCACCGAACCGGACCATACCGGACCACCGGACCTACGGGTCCGGATGGTACGGTATGTCCACGTCCGGACCGAGCCACCCGAACACTTTTGTGGGTACGGATGGTTCGGTGCCATGGTACGGGACCGGACCGGACCACCGGACTGGACCGGACCACCGGAACACGGGACCACCCGACCGGACCGGATCGGCACCCCCGACCGGACCGGACCATTTCTTTTCTGATCAGACCCAATGGGTTCCTGTTCAGTCTATAAATGGCGGGGGTTCGTTGGCTGGGCTGACCCAACAGTCGCAGGGTTTTTGTTTTTCTCTCCCTTCGGCTGCTGGAGACGTTTCGTCTTTGGGGCAGGGGTCTTCGCGGCCTCTTGCTTCAGTGGGCGTTTCTTCACAGCCTACTTCATCACTTTCGGCTCCTCCCCCTCAAGCTTCCTACACTCCTGCTGTTGAGGAGTTGTCGGGAAGTGAAGAGGAGAGTGAGTCGGAGGACGATAGGGAGGAGGATCAGGGTCGCCCTGAGGTTAACACTGATCCTCTACCCTTGCCGGTTTCTGATGGAACTTCCGAAGCTATGCTTCGTACTTTCCAACAGTACATGACAGACATCACGCGGCGTCTTGACGCCACGGATGCCTCTCTTAAGCGTCTGTCGTCTAGTGTTCCCAACCCTTCGGTTGACACACAGGACGGGGACCCGGGGTCTGAGGACGAGAGGCAGGAGGCTCTCCCTCGCACAGCTAGAAGGACGTTTGAACAGTTTCAGGACGTCCTTCCCTCCGCGATCCGACGCCCTCTCGTCCTTTGAGTCCGCTTCGGCCCGGGCGCGGAAGGCACACGCCGCGTCTGCCGGCGGCTCGTTTTATGAACGATCCGGCCGCCGGCAATTCGCGTTCCACCCTAGTCTTAGTGCCACGGTGGAAGCGGCAGCACATCGCCTGAGGAGTACAGATTCACGTGCAAACGCGACCTATGTTCCTCGGGAGGACGCGGATTCAGTGCCGTGCTTTCCTTCGGGAGGCGCACCTCCACTGTTTCCTCGTGTCCAATCTGTTTCGTCCCTCCCTTTTCCCTTTGACTCTCGAACTCTCCCTTTCCAGACTTCGAGTGTTCAGGGTGGGGCTGACGGTGATGTGTTCGTTGGGGAGGTGCCTTCGGTCAAGAAGGTGGAACTGAGCTCTGCTTCGTTCCACAATCTTGAGGCCACCGTTTCTTCCATTGTCGAGGCCCAATCACAGGCCTTGACATGGATGAGCACGCTGTCCACACTGTTGGACCCTCCCGATCGGGCAGAGTCCGATTCCACTCGGGTCCTTGACACGGTTCGAGTGGATCGGGCTTTGCATGCCGTGCGATCGTGCGTGACGACTGCGGCAGAATTGGCCATTGGAACACGGGTCCACTTGTTGGCCCTGTTCCGTGATCATTTTCTGGCTACCTCTATAGTGCCTCCAGATATGAGGAAGAGTCTGAGGAACACGTTTCCTCAGCCTTCTTCCCTCTTTCATCCGGACATTGTTACACCCCCGGTATAGGGGTGTGTATAGGTTTCACTCGATGTTTTTGTTTGTTTGTTTGTGTTCGCAAGTAGATCTCAAGAATGAACGGACCGATCGTCACCAAACTTGGTGAACAGGTTCTATACATTCCTGAGACGGTCCTTACAAAAATTGGGACCAGTCAAACACACGGTTAGGGAGTTATTGGTGGATTTTGGTTTTTCGGATATTCCCGGCGTTCTGTTACCGGCTATTTTTAGAAGGTCATCGCAGTGTCCAGAACGCTTTCCTTGGACGGATATTCCCGGCGTTCTGTTACCGGCTATTTTTAGAAGGTCATCGCAGTGTCCAGAACGCTTTCCTTGGACCCGTAAGTTGTCCTCACTGTAAAAGTGCAAAGGTCGAATCAATTTATAGCCACGCGAAAAATACACTGTCATCTATCTCTCTATAGATGGCCTTGGCTCAGAATTGGTGTCTAGAAACTGTGACAAAAAGTGTTTTTCAGAAAATGTTGTTTTTATAAACTGCACCTCAAAGAGAAAAAGATGACAAAGACAACCCAACAAGTCTGGAAGAAATCGGACATTTATTGTGTTAACAATGGACAAAAATGTGCGTACATGCTGTTCATCACACTTACATCATGTCACAAGATAAACATGCCAATTAAAAGGAAACCTGAATAAACAGCTTACAAATTTCAGTTGTAAATTGACAAAGGAAGCCAAAAGGATAAATATGTACAAAATTCAAAATAAAGTAATTGGAATTACGTTCCCGACAAAAATAAACAGCAGGACAGTTCATCACCTTACAACAATGTGAGGGCCTCCGTTAAAAATAGCAAAAACTTACAGAATTATCAGTTAATATACATGGAATCACATTCATGTACCAATTAGCATCTGTAGCAGATTTCAGAGTGATAATGCAAGCACATATTTACTTTTAAAGCAATGAAATGTTGAATTGTATGAACAGCAAGTTTCTATTCAGTACAAAAACTAGAAAATCAAACTTAGGTCGCACGTTATCTAGAAAGTCATCTGAAACATCATGTCAAGTGACATAAATTATCATGTTATCATCAACGAGACAAAATTCAAGTTCGTCAACAAGAAACAATTACATAAATTACTCATCCATCTTTTCTGTTCATCACTTTACAGCGTGACAAGGTCACATTTCACATATTAATATCCAAACGGAACAGAGCTAGAACACAATACACATATCCAGAACACACACATCAAAGGAGGGTAACATCAATGGCAAAAAAAAACTTGTAACTTAAAGCACTCAAAAGTTATCACATGAAAACTGGAGATGTTCATCACATTACAGCAAACTTGTCAAAAAATTGAACATAAATGACTGTCCTGTCTGCATAATTCATTTAACATGTCATTAAACAAGTTACATTAGGTGGCAGACATAAAATATAGAACATTGGAGGAAAAAACCGAGCATAGTAAGATTTAGTGACGCCAATAAGAAAAATGTTCATCACCTTACATCACAAGATGAACACATAATGAGACCCGCAAACCACTTTGGTGACAGAACATAAGCAAAATAAGTGAAAATGGAAGAATATATATGACTTAAGATTAAAAATACTCCAAATATGATATGTTCAAAAAAATAATGTGAGATAGAGAAAACTTTGGTGTTTGTTCATAACTTTACACAAATCAGATTGCAGAGATCTGATGTAAGATGATGAACTGTGCATGCTCATGTGACTTGAAGACATTTTGTAATTAGTTGAACATCACAGATTTTGAACTTGACACAAGTAAAAGGTAACTGTTTAAAAAATTCCAATAAATGACAAAGGAAAAAAAAGCCTACCTTTGTTCATCACTTTACACACATTTGGCAATAGATGCTTGCTGTAAGGTTATGAACTACGCCAATTAAGTAATTCTAGGAGATAAGTTTGATTTTATCAAAACTATATGAAGATCCGTGGTAAACAATTAGATTAAGGCATTTTTTTCATGACTGATTTCTAAAATAACAACAAAAATCGCTAACTTTTAGATCAGTGTAATTTATTTGCTGAAAAGTGATGAACTACGTCGACATTAGGCATTGCATTTGTCTATCAAAATAACAACATGCTGACGGTTTTATTTTTTTCCAATTATTGGTGAAATCATGCCAGTTATGATTATTTCTCCAGTCTTTCATTAAATTGTTTCTATAAAATGTAAGTTCATCACTTTACAAAAGATCGATACACATTTTTTTTTTTTTCACATGTAGGAATCGAATTGAAAATTGTCTCAAGATCGGAAACTACGCACAAGTACTTGCTAAACAATACAAAAAAACAAGCATCGTTGCATTGTGACAAATTAACAAACTACAAACATTTATTCATAGCCACGCAGTTCATCACGCTAGATAACACAATTACAGCAATACATTTACCTTTACGTTCTCTATTTCCTTCGTCCATGACGACTTCATTCACAATGACGCTTCACCCTTTATTGATTTCGCGCCTAAAACAAGGGAATGTGACCGCTCACACCTTTCCGATAAAATATTAGTCCGATCAAAAATGTAGTTCATCACGATGCATCTTACAGCAAATTGACACATTTCACCTATGAAGCCATTTTCTGTACAAACTACAACGCAAACCATGAATTTTGATCCAGCAAATAATACTCGGGTCTAGTCTCATCAAATATTTGAGTGAACAACGGCGATTGTATTTTTTGATAACTCATTGTAGTGAACGATTCATCCGCGTGTTTCTTTACGACAATACGTGATGAACATCACTTCGTTTGTTTCCGGAAAATACTCGGCGATGCATTGACCGTTTCTGCCCGAAAGATACTCTATGATTTCATCAGCCTTTGCAGAACAGGAAAACTTCATTTTTTATGTTATGTCCTCGAACACTATCGCAATAAATTAATCCAATTAGACCCACTGTAAAATGTCACAAACAAATCGAGAAAACTCGGCCGATAATTAGCATAAATTGCGTCACAGCGACCAAAAGAACAACATCGGCTATCGACTTGAAGTGAAAACGGAAAGGTAAACATGTCTTAGATCCAAGAAATCTCTTTCCGTTGTCCTTCTGTGGCTCTGTTCACAGAAATTAGGCCATGAATAACCCGAGTGGGGGGAAAGTGGAGTTCGACGCCATTTCTGAGCCAAGGCCAGATACGGCTTCTCTGTGTTTGTGTGTGTGTGTGTGTGTGTTTGAGTGTGTCTGTAGAAAACACCTGTGTATTGCACAGTTCTGTTTGTGATGTGGTACCTAGGGCGTCGTCGACAAGTATGGGACTCGACATGATATGATCAGGAATGGCATTATGGCCCCTGAATCATGTTCGTGCTGTTCCCATTCCACGAGTCTGGAAGGGACCTAAGCTTGACGGGTCCATGGTTCGAAGCCGGCGTACAGTGCGCCACTCAAGCCGGGTATTCGGCTCTATTTAATCCACACGTGCTGAGCATGTTTTATATTATATAGATGAGACGGTTTTTACAAAAAATGCGGTCAGTAGGAGTTACAGAAAGAGTTATATTGATTTGTCTTTTTCTCCGCCTGTCTCTTTGTCCACTCAATCAACTTATTTTAACCACACTTGTTAGCAGTGCCTTCTCAGTTGGTGGCAGTGAGAATGGTAAGGATGGGGGTGTTTTTCCTATCTCGGAGGAATTTCTTGTTCGTTCTGTGGTGGAGTCCACACGCCAGAGGAACACTGATTCTCTGATGGTTGGCCTCGCTGCTTCGGCGACGGCGGCGGGGAGTAAGAGAAGTGCTACAGTCACCTCCAGCTCCCGGCCTCAGAAGAAGAAGAGGAAGAAGCCAGTTTCACTGCCTCCTTCTTCCTCCTCTCAGGCGCCTGTCGCGTTCCCCCCTGCGGCCCCGGCTTCTCGTGCTCCCAAGCGCAAGAAGAAGGGTGCTCAGACAGGTAAGGGGAAGCAGCACCACCAGGGGGGTGGTCGCAAGCCTGCGCCTGCCCGCCAGCAGAATTTTCAGTGAGTCCCGGCCCTACTTTGACGCCCCCTCAAGTTGCCCCTCTTTCGTCCGTCGGTTCCCTTTTTCGGGCCCGCGACATGTGGGGCAGACTGGTCTCCAACCAGTTTATCTTGAGGGTGGTGGGGTCGGGGTTTTCTCTACCGCTGTCGTCACAACCTCCATTGTCCGCTCTACCATTGACGTTCCCCCCTCCTCGAGACCCTGCCAGATGGCAGGCTTTTCAGGACGAGGTGAACTCGTTGGTCGAGAAGAAGGCAGTCTACCCCCTTTCTCAGCCTTCTCCGGGGTTCTACTCCCGCCTGTTCACAGGTGCAAGTTCAAGATGGAAACCCCTTCGTCGGTCCGGTTGGCCATCCGGCCAAACGATTGGGCCACGACTGTGGACCTCCAGGATGCTTACTTCCACATCCTGGTGGCCCCGGGGTACCGACATCTGCTCCGGTTCGTTTGGGAGGGCACAGTGTTCGAGTTTCGGGCCCTCCCATTCGGCCTGTCCTTGGCCCCGCTGATTTTCACAAAGGTGGTCAAGGAGCTGGCGGCGTTGGTCAGAGCTCAGGGTGTGCGTCTGCGTCAATATCTGGACGATTGGCTCACCCTGGCCCAGTCTCGCGATCAATGCCTCCAACACACCCGGCAGGTCCTGAACCGGACCCATGCCTTGGGGTTCCAGATACAGTGGCACAAGTCAGACCTCGTGCCAGCCCAACAGTTTTGCTACTTGGGGATGGCGTTCGACACAGTGCGATACACTGTGTCTCCCTCCCCGGACAGGATCCTCTCCCTGAGGCGAAAGATCCTCTCCATTCAGGCTTGCCGCGCTGTTCCTCACAGACGGCTGGCGGAACTGTTGGGTTCCATGGAGTCTGTCGCTCTGCTGCTGCCCCTTGCAAGGCTACACAAACGTCCCCTGCAACGGGCAGTAGCAGATCGGACTTCCAGGCCTCTCGATTACACCGAGTTGGTCCAGATCGGGCCTTGGTTTCACGAGGCTGTAGTCCAATGGCTGGACCCGATCTGGCTCAACTCTGCGGTGCCTATCCAACCGAGACGGCCGTCTCTCTTCCTGTACACCGACGCTTCTACGCGGGGTTGGGGGGCCCACCTGGACCTGCACGAGGCCCAGGGGGTCTGGACCCAAGAGGAGTCCCTCCTACACATCAACTTTCTAGAGTTGGAGGCGGTTCGTCGGGCTCTGCTGGAGTTTCGCCTCCTGATTCGGGATCAGGATGTGTTGGTCCACGGGGACAACACCACATGCCTAGCTTACCTTCGCCACCAGGGGGGGCACCAATTCTCGGTCCCTCTCCCTGTTAGCGGAGGAGATTCTGCTCTGGTGCCAGACCAATCAGGTCCGGATGTCAGTCCAGTTCGTTCCGGGGAAACTGAACGCCCTGGCCGACATTCTCAGTCGGGGCGATCAGGTTCTCCCCACAGAATGGACCATCGCTCACAACGTTCTACAGCGCCTGTGGGCAAGGTGGGACCGTCCTCTGATCGATCTGTTCGCAACTCGATTCAGCGCTCGGCTTCCCAGGTACGTCAGCCCCTTTCGAGACACGAATGCGTTCCACGTGGACGCATTCACTCTCTCGTGGAGGCTCCTCGATGCTTACGCCTATCCCCCGACATCTCTGATTCCGAGGGTGCTGGCAAAGTATCTGCAGGAACGGCCAAGACTGATTTTGGTCGCGCCTTACTGGCCAACAGCTCCGTGGTTTCCAGATCTTCGCGGTCTCACCCACGTAGACCCTCTACCTCTGGATCTGGACGGGGGAAGTCTGCTCCAGCCTCGATCAGGCCTCCCTCATCCACGTCCAGAGAGTCTGTGCTTGACTGCATGGCTCTTGTGCGCTCCAAACTGCTTGCACTAGGATTGCAAAAGAGTTCAGTAGAGTTTTCCTTGAACGCTAAGAGGCGATCAACTAACTTGATCAGCTCTACGACTTACGCTGGAGAGCTTGGGCCTCCTTCGCCTTGTCCAAGGGGATAAAGCCGCTTTATCCCTCAACACAGGACTTGGCCAACTTCCTGGTGGAAGTGTATCAAAAGAAGAGTCTTTCTTCTAAGACTCTTCTTGGATACAAATCTGCCATCACTTCCACGATTGCGGCCGCTACTGGTCGCAGACCTGAACACTTGATCAGTTCCTCCCTCATCGCTAATGTCCTTTCGGGTATTAGCAATGCAGCGGTGTCTAAACCTCGGGTTTCTTTTCCCAAGTGGGATGTCTTCCTGGTTCTCAAACTCCTGCGTAGCAAGGAGTTTGAACCCCTGGCAGGCATCAGTATCAAGTTGCTGACTTTTAAGACTGTGTTCCTCATCGCTTTAGCCACTTGCCGTAGACTCAGTGGTATTCAAGCTTTGAGTGGCCTGGAATTTGACATTGAGTTCACCACACATCAGGTGACGTTGGCTTTCCTACCAGACTTTCGAGCCAAGAATCAGAATGCCTCGGAGTTGTCCAAACCAGTAGTCATTCAAGCCTTGGCTCCCACTCTTGAACATGATGACCCTGATCGCTTCCTCTGCCCAGTACGTGCCCTTAGAGTGTACCTGGATAGAACACGTAGCTTTCGGTCTTCTAAGCGGTCACTGTTTGTCTCGCTTAATCCGAAGTACCAATCGGATATTTCTAGACAAACTTTAGCTCGTTGGCTGACCTCGCTTATCAAACAGGCTTATGTTCATGCTCAAGTGGATGTGGTCCCTGACATCAGGGCACACGAGATTCGGGCTATCGGCTCCTCGTTGGCGCACGTGCGGGGTGCCTCGCTCCAAAGCATAATGGCGGTCGCGTTCTGGAAGACTCCAGCCACGTTTATAAACCACTATATGCGAGACTTTTCCAGTCTCAGGCTTGACCAGTCGTATGGCATTGCCAAAGCAGTGGTTGCCAGCATGGTCACGTCAGTCTAAGGTATTTTTCTTGGGTATATTTTCTTTTACGGTAGTACTGTTCGAAAATTGCCTGGGTATCTTAATCCTTGGATTTAAGTGATTTTGATTAAGGAGTTTAATACTCTACATATCACCCTCACACCACTCTGGTATTCTGTGCAAGAATAGTACTGTCGAGGTAAGTGTTATATTGACTGTAAGGCTTCTTTTTAAGCCTACTGTCTATATGATACTTACCGAGACAGTACTATTAGAGTTTCCCTCCCGCCTCCCCTCTTGATATGTTATGGGCTTTTTGAGGGTCTGCAGCTCATAAAGAAAGAGGACGCGCCACCTAGATCCTGTAAGGGGGAAGCTCTCGGACAGTGCTTGGGATCCACGGTGGCGCATGGTTATGGGAGATAATTGTACCCACTCAGCGTTTAGTCCAATTTTTTTCAGCCTATAATAGATAATGTGCAAGAATAGTATTGTCTCGGTAAGTATCATATAGACAGTAGGCTTAAAAAGAAGCCTTACATTTTACATGTTCTCTGTAAAACACTTCTTCCTTCCTTTCTTCCTTCATTCCTTCCTTCCTTTCCTTCCTTCTTTCATCCAGTATTCCTTCCTTCCAGAACACAGACGCTGCGGAGAACTTCGGCAATCTCCGTGGTGGGGGGCGACTGCACGAGGAACACATGTTCGGGGAGGTGATCGCCAATGTCATGGGCAATTTCAAGATCTACTCTGCCGCTGTCTACTTTGACCGATACTCCTGGGAGACCCAAGACGGCACTAAGGTATGGCTGAGTACAGTAGATAAAACCACGTCAAGATCTGCTATTTACTTTATAAATGCTGCTAGCTTTTCCTTTGGGATACGTCAATTAAGTTTGTAACCTTTTTCAGTTTTACTTCGTACTCTCAGGGGTAGACTCCAGTCTTAACAGTGTCGTCAATAAGCTTAAAGATGTGCGTATATATCTGTCTGTCGCGTGTGTCTGTCAGTCAGCTGGTCAGTGTGTGTGTGTGTGTGTGTGTGTGTGTGTGTCCGTATATGTGTGTGCGTGTGTGTGTGTGTGTGTGTGAGTGTGTGTGTGTGTGTGTGTGTCAGTATGTGTGTGTGAGTATGTGTGTGTGTGTGTATGTGTGTGCGTGCGTACATGCTTGTGAGTTACACGTTCATCCACAAACACTTGACACGAGGTGGGCGGGGCATGTATACTGAAAGGCATAAATTCTGCAAATAGTGCATTGAACGATTTTGCTCTCAAACGAAAATCAGATTGAACCTGTAATTTGTAGTTGACATCTTGAGTGTCGGAGCAAATGTTTCACGCTGTCAGAGTGCGCTTTGCAGTATTGCTGATCCAGCCACAGCTCACTGTGCTAATAAAGACAATGGGCTGAACGGGAGACAGTAACGTAAAAAAGATAGTGTATGGCCCTATAAAATGCAACTGGCCGTTTGGCTGTATCAGATATCGCAATCATTGCCACGACTTGATGAAGGAGAGAGACAGCAAGCGATTGGGATGCTTAGAGCTGGCTAAAGCATTGAACGTGATGAACACTGAACGTTTTCCGAAATCATTGCGCTTGGACTCAGTCACTTTTTTTGAAAAATTGTCATTTCATGATGTTTTATTCAAAATCAACAAAGCGAAGGTTTATAGACACTAAAATGGCCAGTAAATAAAATATTCAAACATTGAAAACATTCACCACTGAGTTGATTTTTTGTGATTTTTTAAAGTTCAGTTTGCGGAATTTATGCCTCTCGGTATAGCTGCGATGAGCTCTCTTGCCTGATACAACTGCACGCCACAAATATTAAAAGCTTCCACCACCCTCACCACCCAGTGTCATGTGGAGATGTCTTAACTCATTGTCTCCCAGGTACGGATATATCCGTACCCACTCATATGACTATATCTGACCTGGTACAGATATTTATCCCATGACCTGCCTCTTTGTCTCTGTTAGCTGAGGAGGGGATTATTTTGGATTATCCATCACAACCATATGAATTATCCATCACAACCGAGTCTCGATCTCACCTGTCATTGGTCTTTGTCTTTGGTCTCGGAGTACAACTGAATAATTTATAGAGGTCATCTGCATATTTATCGTTAACTCGGGACTACTTTTTTTTCAGCAAAACGATTGAGATATTCTGCGGTATAAAAGTCGAACTGACGTTTGGCTAACGATCTACAAACATTATCATTGAAGAAATAAAGAAAACAACAAAGAATGCACATAATCTGTTTGGGTGAATAGAGCTGAGTGAAGATTATGAGTTGTCCGACGTGGTGAGACTGAGAGAGAGACAGAGAGCACGAGAGAGAGCGACAGAGACACACAGTGATTCAAGGGGCACAACTCTAGTAAAGTTGTCGTAACGAGGTACGCTTCATGGGCAACCGCTTAGATCAATCCCAAGAGCATCCTGATTCAAAATCTTGAGCGACAAAATAAAACTTACACTAAAACAGTATGCTTATAGTTTTGTTCATTTGTTATCGCTTTTAGAGCATTGATTGCTAAATATGGTTCAACAGAACAAGGCTGTCTCATCAGTCGTCTGCTACAGATCTATCGTCTGCTGCCGGTGCGTCTCGCTAGCGCTAGCGATACGCACCCTCTGCTGCAGGATCTGTCGTTTGCTGTACATGTAGTATCTTCGGCTCAAGTTGACCAGCATGGAAATTGCCATTTTCAAAGTTGGTAATACTGTTAGAATAAAAGGTGGCGAAGTAGGTCGGATCTTGGACATACAGAGACCACTAGGCTACATGCGTTGCCGCATAAACAACTCGACAGTGGTGCGCCGTTTTCCCCCAGACAGATACCTCGCCTAAGACAACGACAGACATCAAAGTTAGGCTCACCTAAATCAGTAAGTGACGATTGAAGAAGTAGGTAATACAAATTTGAACACTGAAGCACAAAGGCTCGAATAAGCACAAACTCAGCAATCATCTTCATCGCTTGTAAAATCACACACGCGGTCTTTCGAATCCCGCTGAACTCAGGTCCAAAATGAGTTACTTCCCTTCGGGTATCATTCTCTCCCGTCCGCTAGCTGTGAAGCGAAGATTATCAGAATGCGGTCTTTCGCAGTTGTGACGAATGCCAGCTCGGGTAACCGACTGAAACCAGCCGGTAACTGCACAGTATCAAATGCATTCAAATCCTGGAAACAAAAAGACAAAAGGGGACTCGTTTCGCACATGAATATCATGACACGATTTTCGGTGGCAGAAGGTTTGATGAGCAGTAAACAGGCACTCGCAAAGTTTGTGTCAAAAAGTTAGGTTTTTTAATGAAAACGTCGGAGTAATGGGATAAAAAGCTTACACACCTCGTCCTGAATATCGTGCATATTTTCCCTCGGGTCGATTTACAGGTATTACCTCGCCAGAGGCTCGGTAATACCTGAAAATCGACCCTAGGGAAAATATGCACGATATTCAGAACTCAGAGTGTGTAACCTCTATATCCGAACCCACTCATATGACTATATCTGACCTGGTACACATATATCCGCTCAGACTGTTAGCTTCAGTCGCTTCTTGTAATGTCCATCTAACGCCTGCTTTCCAACGTGTTGATACACAGTTACTACACAGTTACTCAGTAGTGACAATCCTGAGTGACCTGCTGCAGCACAGCTGGTCTCGGCTAAAAAAAACTTGGTCAACATGGTTGGAGTACAGGGCCGGACCCGGGGGGGGGGGGGGGGGGGGGGTTCCAGGGGTTCCGGAACCCCACCCCTGGAAAAAGCATGTACCTTGCTTTGAGTGTTGGGGTTTTTTTAACTAGTTTTAGCACCAAAACAATGCTGCTCTTAACCCTCAAAACAAGGCCCAGAATGCACCAGATTGCACAGATTTTAACCGTGTTTCAAAAAATTTCCGGGGGAGCATGCCCCCGGACCCCCCTAGTTCGTTCGCTGATTTGCCCCCCCAAAAAAGGAGGAACCCCCCCTCCCTCCCTACAACTCATTTGGTCCGGCGGCCCTGGAGTAGAAAATGTTAACTGACGTGGTGTACCGTAACGTGTCCACAGCGCGAGCTGTTCGGGCCGTGGGCGTACAAGAAGGAAGGGTCGTTTTACGTGATCGACACGGCTGGCATGCCCACTCGCTACGTTGACGAGGAGTGGTTCCAAGCCGTCAAGGGACGCTGGGCAACCAACTTTCAGGGACTCAAGACATACAAGGTACAGTGCATTCCTTATCTCACGCGGGCTACAAGGTACAGAATATTTCTTATCTGGTTTTATTCAGATAATTACAAATAACATTGCCGTATACAATCCATTAAAGAAATGGAGCCCAACAAGCTACGCTTTGCATTCCTTATATCTCACGGGCTACATGATATAAGGCTTATCTCGAGTCCTGCAGGGTGCAGTATATTCTTCATGCCCAGAATCCTTGCCTCAAGACAGAAAAGATGTGATGCTTCACACGCACACACTCTCTCTCTCACACACACACTTTCAGCACGTGAAATTCTACTGTTGCTTTTTTCGCTCATGGCTTGCAGGACAGCGTCGTCTTCATTGCCATTCGTTTCACCATTCAGCCTACGTGGGTTGGGTGACCCAACTCAGTCCATCTTAAATCTTCCTTGTGGTTCATGACACCTCTAGGTTTTCATGTTTTTAAATCTTACTCGTGATGAAGTCTGTCTAAACTGTGCTTAAACTTGTACATCTTCCGGGACGTTCCCCCGGACAAGATGTTTTACTTTTTGAAAGAGATATATTGTAATCAAGATTTCTTAACAAGATATAAACAGAGACATACATACATTCTATCTATGTCTCTGCTATAAAGTACCGTTTGTTAAAGAATCTGCGTTTTTAAAAACCTTCTGCATTTGACTGTGGTTCTCCTCAGTTAAAAGTTAACAAGGCTCTCCACAGACGCTCTACCTAAATGGTCCCGGGACCCCCTAGCAATCAGTTTAGGGGGTCCAAGCGGAACTTCAGAGGATCCCAAGACTAGGAGTATTTTTTTAAGTTTTTACTTCAATCAATCAATCAATATGAGGCTTATATCGCGCGTATTCCGTGGGTACAGTTCTAAGCGCAGGGATTTTTTTATTTTTTTTTAAATTTTTTTATGCAATTTATATCGCGCACATATTCAAGGCGCAGGGATTTATTTATCGCATACAGAAGATGACATCAGGGCAGAGGTGCATGAGAAAGTTGCCACCCAAACCGGAGACACCCGCACTGTTGGATTGGTTGAAACTGACACTTGTGATTTCAACGAATCAGACTTTCTTTCTTTTCTTTATTTGGTGTTTAACGTCGTTTTCAACCACGAAGGTTATATCGCGACGGGAACGAATCAGACCCCGCGGTTTGTTCTCTTACGGTTTGCCAGGTGGCACCCACTCTCGCTTCGTGCACCTCAGCGCTGATGACATCTGAGACCTAACATTTCAGATGCGGCCGATGATCCGGTCGGACCCCAACGGGACGAGCTCTATTCGACACGAGTACTTCCCCATGCGCTACAAGGCGCCCACCTATCAGGCCGGATACTGGACGCGACCTCACTTCCGCTGTGACGGCAAGGTGGACGCCTGGGTCATGACCTACCTCTCGCCCTTCTTTGGACTCGACACCTTCAAGCGGAAACTCGTGTTTAGGTCAGTGATTTCTGTATGCTGATCATGGTGATGGGGGGGGGGGTAGAGGAGGAGGGGGAATGATTGGTTGGTTGGTTGGTTGGTTGAGGCTGTTTTTGCTTGACCCTATACGTCCTGTATGACCTACCTCTCGCCCTTCTTCGGACTCGACACCTTCAAGCGGAAACTCGTGTTTATGTCAGTGATTTCTGTATGCTGATGGGGAGGGAGAGGAAGAGGGGGGGGGATTGGTTGGTTGGTTGGTTGGTTGGTTGGTTGCTGTTTTGTCTAGTCCCTACGCCCTGTATGACCTACTTCTCGTCCTTCAGTTCGGACTCGACACCTTCAAGCGAAAACTGGAGTTCAGGTCAGTCCTCTTCTTCTTCTTCTTCTTCTTCTCAAGTTCTTCGTTCATCGGCTGAAACTCCCACGTTCACTCATGTGTTTGCACGAGTGGATTTTTACCTGTATGACCGTTTTTACCCCACCACTCAGGGAGCATACGCCGATTTCGGGGGAGGGTTTAGGTTAGTGATTTCTGTAGGCAGATGGGGAGGTATAGGTTGGTTGATTGCTGGTTTGTTCTTGTCCCTACACCCTGTATGGCTTTATTATCTGGGACCGATGCAAGTTTGTTTTCTTTCAGGGGAAGGGGAGGACTGAGCATGTTCCAAGACTTGGAAAGTCACAGTCAACTAAGGTCTTGTCAGTGTCCTCTGTTTATGTAGGCACGGCGGGTGGCATTTAGAGGTCCCAGACAGGTGTTGTACTTGTGTTGAACAGGTGTTGAATAGGTGTGTGGCTGTTACAGGGGTATGACGGCTATAGACGTACCACTCAGTCTGCTGGAGCTGAACCAGTGTCCGATGGGTTTCGGTGTAGCCAACGCCTTCAAAAACACCGCCCGCTGCAACCAATTCTCCACATGGGTGAGTTGACCTGTCTAGACTTCTTGCTGTGTCCATCAGTGAGTGTCTGGCCACAGCTTTCGTACACCTCAGTATAGTTTGTCTTGTTTAGTCCAAGCTGCTTGGCTGTTCGCCCCAGCTGTTCCTTCTCCATCCCGGCCACATCCTCCATTGCCCCCCCCCCCCCCACCCCCACCAGCTATTTTGAACTAAGTGCTATGGCTTGTCTGTTTGTTGTTGTCATTTCCCTTACCCCTGCCACCAAGCCAACACTGAAAGAGAAATACCACATACTTTTCTGTTTCCTTCAAATGCTGTTCTTCCATTATTTCTTTATCTCTGTGTGTTTGTGTGTGTGTGGGAGAGAGAGAGAGGGAGAGACCTGTCACGTGAGAAAGTTTGACTCAATAAAAGTAAGAGTACTCCCCCATACAAACGCGACAAGTTTTTTTCCAAACATCGCCTATTCACAATGTGCGTGTGTGTGCTTTCAGTGCCGACCCCAGATGGGCTTCTCCTTCATGCGAGGCGCGTACCGCTGTGACTGCCGCCAGGGCTTTGAGTACCACCACCTGGATGGCAAGTTCTGGATCGAGGGCTCGCTGGTGGAGCTCGAGTGGGAGAAGAAATCACGTGGCTACTTCAGTCGGTACGCACACTATATTCTTCACTACTTTGCTCTCTTTCTGCAGTGGACTCAGTCCAAGGCTGGATCTTGACGGGGTGGTGGTGGGTGGCAGCACCTCCTTACCCGACAAATGTACCTTTTTGTATAAGTAGAGACCCAAAATACCCATTTGAAATGCTAAATTTTAACGGGGTCTAGGGGGCCTGCCTCAGTTTTGGAAGCCACCCCCCACCCCCCATTTCCTATCACACACAAGGTCTAATCCTGTATTCTACATTTGTGTGTGTGTGAGAGAGGGAGAGAGAGAGAAAGAGAAAAAGAGAGAGAGAGAGAGAAAGAGAGAGAGAAAGAGAAAAAGAGAGAGAACGGACACGGCCTCATGCTATATGAGAAAGAGAGAAAGAGAAGGTAAACTTTGAGAGTTGTGATGTAGCGCATTGTTTAACGCGGCAGATGTACATCGTTTCAGATACGACGAGCTGAAATGCCGGATAGCCGGAGCGTCTGCCGTTTCCTCCACCTTCCCCGTACTCCTCCTCAGTGTGCTCATGGCCCTCGCCACAGTTCTCTAAAGGCTGGTATTAATTGGGTTAAGTCAACTTCGCGAAGTCTTCTTCACCGGAAGCTCGCTGCACGAAGCTTTGGCTTTGAATTTTTTGGGATAAGACTTTGCGAAATCTTTGTGACGTCAGCTTCCGGGCTCAAGTAAGGACAGTCTTAAGACCAGCCGATGGCTCTCGCTACACTTCGGTAAGACCAGTTTACACGAAAATCCACATTATAGGAGAAAAACTGACACTCTCTACAGGAAAACAAAACCACTGACGTTTTTCACAGGTTCACAGCAAGCAAGCTGTGCATAAAGTGGTGGATCAATTTCCAAAATATGCAGTGTCAATAAAGTGTGTTTATCCATACATATCATGAAACTCTTCCAGCAGATATATTAACTAATAAAGCGGATACTAGCTTCAGTGTCACGTACAGTAGAAGTGTATCAAAAGCACGCAGGAAAGCAGGCAACGTGAAGACTGCTCAAGCTACTCTAGATGTGTGTAGCTCAAGGCTTCAGTAAATCATCTGTTGGCACTACCATGAGCTGATGAGGCTGTGAGCTCTCCGGCCAGACTCCAGACAACTAGCAAATAAGGGAGAGAGAAAAGAGCAAGAGACTGTCACTACATGTAACACACTACCCAACGTGAAGTCAACACATCTTCCACTAACCATCCAGGACTGGGTTAGCTACGTCTGAACCACAACAGTGGCTGGTTTGTGTCACTCAGATCTTCACAGTATTACATGACACATACAACCTGACACAAGACTCATGCAGGATATCAAGTCTGATGCAAGCTATCTGAACTCCGGACAAGATTTGCTGGCTTTTTTGTACATGCATTGAGACGAAAGAATTCTGAGTGCACATTACTGATTAACTTTGTGTATATAGCAATGTAAGAGTACAAGTGGTGTGGAGAGAAACGACGTGGGAGGATCCAGCATTATCAGACAAGAAAAGCATTACTCAATTATCGGACAGTCAGACGCGGAAAGCATTCTGCTTCACTCCGTTATATCTCCGACACAAGGCCGCTGTGCCAGGACACACTGTTGCACAGACCAGTTAAAACAAGTCGCGTAAGGCGAAATTACTACATTTAGTCAAGCTGTCGAACTCACGGAATGAAATTGAACGCACTGTATTTTTTCACCAAGACAGTACAGCCGCTTCGTCAATCCCCGCGTGAAGGAAATCGCTCACCTTCCACGTGCAAAACGTAGTGATATTGACACGCCAGGTTAGCGCGGTAGCGTATTGTGCTAAGCAGGAAAGCGCGCTTTTCTGTATTCTTGTTAACTTTCTGAGCTTGTTTTGAATACAACCTATATCATATCTATATGTTTTTGGAATCAGGAAATGATAAAGAATAAGATGAAATCATTTTTGGATCGATTTCTTAAATTTTAATCGTAAGACTAATTAATCTATTTTTGTTAATTATGATCACATTTTAAGAGTAAACATGACATATGTATATATTTTTAGATTCAGAATGTGATGAAGAATACGATGCAATCAATTTTAAATCTGTTTGCGAAAAATGCAATACCAAAGTCCGGGCTTCGTCGGAGATTACTTGACCAAAATTTCAACCAATTTGGTTAAAAAATGAGAGCGTGACAGTGCCGCCTCAACTTTCACGAAAAGCCGGATATGACGTCACCAAAGACATTTATCCAAAATTTTTTTAAAAAACGTCTGGAGGTACCATAGGATTTCTCATGTAAAATTTCATGTAGATCGGTCTAGTAGTTTTCTCTAAATCGCTCTACACACACACACCTGTCACACACACTAAATGTAAACCGTTTGCCTGACCATCTCAAATCTGACCAGGCTTTCACTTGACCATCCCTCCACTTGGTCATACACCAACAAATCAACAGCCTGGGTGCTCTCTGTGGGGCACAGTGCTATTTTTTTTGTATAATTAATTTTGTTATAGGCTCTGGCAGTCAAGGTGTTAATTTTCGGTATGTGACCAAGTGGAGGGATGGTCTTATCCAATGTAAAAGCATGGCAAGATCTA
>NW_027129085.1:0-10000 GCF_037325665.1 Littorina saxatilis
AAACAGGAGCTTGTTCACTATTGGTAGAGACAACCAGTTCTCCATCACATGCACGGGGCTGCGCAACTTTTCCAACATCTACTGGTCTATCAGCAGTCCCATCACCAACGGGACGGAGATCAGACTGGGCGAGTGTGTCACGTGCTATCCGAACTGTGCCTCAACAAACTGCACAGTGCTCAACAGCACGGATTACTCCATCACTAGGCATCAGAGTGACGTCACCACCCTGACGTTTGTGGACAACTTGGAACAGAACCAAGGCGCTCTGATCAAATGCTCACAAAGGAATAACAACACCAACGCACAAGCCTACTGTGCAACTGCGTTCCTAAACGGTACTTTCCACCAGACTAACCACCAGTCTGACTTCCGTATACGCGCGCATACGCCGCCATCTTATCATTCCAAACTGATATTATTGTTTTTTTTCTGTGTGTATACGAGCTAAGTTGTGGATAAGACTCAGACAGTACACAGTAAGCCTCTCGACCATCCGTCTTCCGTCCCTTTGCATTGAGAAACAACTATTTGCATTTAACCTGCACGTCTAAAGTAACCAATGAAAGAGGAAGATTAAAACATTTGTCTACATTAACAGTCCATTGAAATTTCACATACTGTATGATATTTCTGTGTACTCGATCAATGCACATCCATGATGCATTCATTGGAACTCGCATCTTACGTTACGAGATGTGGGATCTTGTGTACTTAAATGGGCTCGCTGATATGTTAGTCGCATCATTTTAGGCAAATTACGCGAAGAGAACATCCTCTGATGGTCAAGATAAATGAAAAACGCGTATGCTTTTTTTGGGTCTTATTTCATGTTGCAATTTACTCCAAATAAATATGCCTTTGGAAGTCAACATCTTATGTTGAAAGCATTTAGATGGGGACAATTGAATTGTTATTTGTGTTGCTGTTTACGCATCGTCTGTCCGCGTGCCTGTTAACATGTGTTGGTGTCCATGCATTCTCTAATACTGAGGCTTTTGCAATAAAACGTTGGACATCAGTACGTCACTTCAAGAAGAGAGCGGTTCTCAGTGGTACATTCCTTGTCATGACAACTCGGCTCACCATATCAGATCTGGACAGGCTTTAAGACAATCTGGGGTAAGACTTGTCCCACTTGTTCAAATACGAAAAATCAACACCCCCGACTGCCTGCTGTGGTGAGTTGAAATATTTGATGAGTTGATTTCTTAAAAAAGCCACTAATGGCTTTTACAAAAATAATTAATAGAAACAAGTCCCCTCTGTGCACAGAGAACGCCCATACAGGCTGTTCATTTTGGTTTGTGAACAAGTTTTTTGTTTTTGTTTTGCTTAACGCCCAGCCGACCACGAAGGGCCATATCAGGGCGGTGCTGCTTTGACATTTAACGTGCGCCACACACAAGACAGAAGTCGCAGCACAGGCTTCATGTCTCACCCAGTCACATTATTCTGACACCGGACCAACCAGTCCTAGCACTAACCCCATAATGCCAGACGCCAGGCGGAGCAGCCACTAGATTGCCAATTTTAAAGTCTTAGGTATGACCCGGCCGGGGTTCGAACCCACGACCTCCCGATCACGGGGCGGACGCCTTACCACTAGGCCAACCGTGCCGGTTTGTGAACAAGTGGAGGGATATGGTCGTATATCCTATGTAAATACCTGGCATGATCTGAGATGGTGAGCCGAATTTGTTTCATGAGAAGGAGCGTGCCTTAAATTGCTTATCATTAGACCTCTGCACATAGAGTAAATAAATACGCAAATACACTAAACAGGCCATGTTTATGGAGACTCTTTACCTACACCCCTCAGCTCCATGTTGATTTGGACGGTTGATAATTGGTAGCTGTTGTTTTCATTTTTTGTCAATCTCTGTTTGTAGCAACGCGGAGGCCACAGTTCAACATAACGGAGTGTAACAATGGCGCCATTGAAATCCTCCCCACCCAGACTGTCAGCCTGACATGCACAGGACTGTGGCCACTGTCCAACATCTACTGGTCACTCACTGGACCCTCCACCAACCACACGGAGGTCAGACTGGGGGACTGTCGATCGTGCTACCCGAACTGTAGTTCCACACCATGTAACGTTCCTGACAACCGTTACTCCATTTCCAGACCTCGTTATGACGTCACAGTGGTGGAGGATGCACATCTGAATGACAGCGTTACTTTCAAATGCTCTCAGTTTAATAACGAGACCACGGCACAATCGTCCTGCACAATTCACATTCGAAAGGGTAACAGAAGTTTAACATGGTTGCATTCTCTCTTTTAGGAGTTTGCGGGAGGAAGAGTATCATATCCAGAAACTGTGTAATCTTTTGCTAACGTAATGTTCTTCAAACCGTTGGTATAACCAGAACCGAATTTACCTTTTGGAGTGTACGAAGAGAACGCAGGAAAGGTAAGAACAAATTGTAAAATGAATTGTTCAAACAATGACAAGAACAACTACAACAACAACAGCAACAACAACAACAACAACAACACCACCACCAACAACAACAACAACAACAACAACAACAACAACAACAACAACAACAACTTTGGCTATTATTTTGTCTGTAGAGGTGGGTTCTGTTGTGTCTGTATAAGATTGTTTTTCTTTCTGTATTGTAATAGCAAAGATGACAATACATGACGTAACTATCTGCATGCTACAGGTTCTTCAGCCCATCAGCTACCTCAGTGTGAGAACGGACAACTCGACCTGTCAGCCGAAAAACCATGGACCGCCATCACATGTGAAGGTCTGAGGTCATATCACAACATCACGTGGACTCTCACCGACCCCGACAATCAGACAATAGAAATAGCAAGCTGCACGGTGTACTCAGACAGGAACAATGCCTGTAGTGCTGCCTCGGCTGAGTTTGTAGTGTCCAGAACACGCGACGTGAGCGAACTGAGGATTGTGGGAAACGTGGACGAGAAAGACAAGAACACTGTGACCTGTGTCAGACAGGATGGTGCTACAGGGGAATCTTGCAGACTGCGTGTTATTTGTGAGTTTAAACCCGAATTCTTGTTCGTTGTGAGTAAGCCGACAACCAGACAGTGTTTGCATACCTAAATGTGCTGAAAATGATTATGTTTCCTTGTCGTTTATATTAGTGCTGTGGTCGGCGATTTTAAGGTTGTTGTTGCTGTTGTTGTTGTTGTTGTTGTTGTTGTTGTTGTTGTTGTTGTTTTTCCATTGTCAGTTAATTGTAAGAGTTGTTTTTGTTGTTCTCTGGCTTAATCATGTTGTTGTTGTTGTTGTTGTTGTTGTTGTTGTTGTTGTTGTTGTTGTTTTTCCATTGTCAGTTAATTGTAAGAGTTGTTTTTGTTGTTCTCTGGCTTAATCATGTTGTTGTTGTTGTTGTTGTTGTTGTAGTTGCTGCTGATGCTGCTGTTTTTGCTGGTGTAATTGTTTGGTCCATCACGAAAGCAAAAGTAGTTACGTCGTGGTGTATGATGGGTGTTCTCAGTACGAGTATCACATGAATGCACATATGAGCACACGTAAATGAGCACGTCAAACCAAATATGAGTATGTACACACCACGTTGTATTTTCACAGCGGAAGAGCAAGACTCACCTCTGCCTGACAAGTTCCCTGCGGCAGCTGTTGGGGGTGGTGTTGCTGCGGCTGTCGTCGTCGTCGTTATTGTCGTTGTCGTCGTTGTATTCGTCAAATTGAAAAGTAGGATAACATCTTTTTTTCTGTCTCTCTGTCTCTGTCTTCTGTATACCTCTGTTTTTTCTCTTTCCGACTGCCCCCTACCCCCCCCCCCCCCGCCCCTCTCTCTCTCTCTCTGTCTCTCTCTCTGTCTCTCTGTCTCTCTGTCTCTGTCTCTCTCTCTCTCTCTCTCTCTCTTGTTATCTCTCCCTTTTTCTCTCTCTCACACTCTCTCTCTCTCTCCATATGTCATTATCTCTATCAGTGTTTGAGTATCTCTTGCGTGTCTTTTTTACTGAGGTCTTTTGTTTCCCTCTGACCTGAGGCAGCGTTTTGGTTTAAGGGAATACAAGAAAATATTGTCATCCTGGCCAGGTACCTAGCCGTACATAACCAAAGAAAGGTATCTTGTGGTGTGGAAGAATGATTTAAGCACCAACAGTTAAGCTCAAAAGGTTGAAAATCGTTATATCTTGTTTCTTTGTTTGTTTGATTTTTGGTTTTCTTTATTTATAGGGCGTTCCCATAGCTCGGAGAGCGGTCCACAGAGGTGAGTCTGTTAATTATTATTGTGGGACTGTGTAGAAATGATTTATCCAATTTGTTATCTATTCATTCATGTATTTCGATCTATCTATCTGTCTATCTATCTATCTATCTATCTATCTATCTATCTATCTATCTATCTATCTATCTATCTATCTATCTATCTATCTATCTATCTATCTATCTATCTATCTATCTGTCTGTCTGTCTGTCGATCGATCGGTCGATATGTCTGTCTATCTATATATTTATCTTGATTTATCTATTACAGTACCGGGTTGGAACCAGTCATCTACGAAAATCCAGTCGACAGTTCCGAATCTGCAGGTGCATAATTATGACCTCTGTTATCATTTGTGTAATTGTATCACTTGAAAAGTTTTAATCTGAATAAAAAAGCATACAACTGCAAACTTGGGAAACTATTGCTTTATTCGTACTTTAAGTCTTGAGATGGTATTTGTTGTGAAAGAGAGGGACGTCGACGTAAATGTTATCATTTCTCTAAAATGGTCCACGACTCGTAAAACAGTATCACGAAAAAACAAAGTAAAATTATAGATTCACTATGTCCGTGAGACACTTTGCTATTATAATAATGTTGTACTGCTATGCGTGTATGCAATCACTTTGACAATCGAAGCACGTTAACTAACAATACACTTTCTTATCCGCTTGTTATTATATCCAAACCAGCCACCTATTTCAACATTTTACATGTTTTTTAAACAACGGCAGCAGGAGGCTCATACGACAGCCTACAGATGTCTGACGTTGGGTTGAGCTCTGAGTACAGTGCTATTGGCAACACCAACACTGGATCGCAGCCACAAGCAGGTAAAAACTGATCGCCGCAGCAACATTATGATTCACACTTCATTTCTCAATCTCTTGATATTTTGCTACGTTTAAAGGGGAGTAACCGTAGCACATCAATTGCAATGTTCCCTTCCAGGTTCACTGCTCTTGGAAATACTAAGCGTGGAGAAGACGGACATTGCTGGTATTTTTGTAAACTGACACAGACCCATATTCAACACCAAGATTGAAATTTCAAGACAAAACAACCTTGATCACAATTAAAAACAACTTTAATTTAACTTTAGCCATCTCATGGACATTCAGCAAGCTTGTTTAATCTAAACTAATTGCCTGACATATGACTGAGCAGAAAGGTGTACAATAACTTAAAATCTAACCCTTTCCCACCATCACAGGGCAGCCGACTCACTACGACAGTCTTCAGGTGTCTGACATTGGACAGGTGTCTACTTACTCCGTGATTGGTGATAACTAGAACACGTCACACTGTGCAGGTATGGGCCAGTAACTACTTAATGCAGCAACTGCCTAAAAAACTTCAGACCCGTCTCAAATCTTCCTTTTTTCTCGAAATTACTTGAAAAGATAGTTCTCTCTCAGATCATTGGGCACCTCACCCAGAACAAGCTCCTCGACCCCCATCAGTCCGCGTATAGGGCTGGCCACTCAACAGAAACCGCTCTCATCAAAGTTGCAAATGACCTTCTCTTAGCTCTCGATCAAAAGCATGTGTCTGTCCTTTCTCTATTAGATCTCTCGGCAGCATTTGACACTATTGACCACTCCGTTCTCCTGACAAGACTTCACAATTCTTTTGGTATTTGCCACACTGCCTTAGCTTGGTTTAAGTCCTACCTCACAGACCGCTCTCAGATAGTCTCCATTGACGGCTTCCAATCTGCTTCATCCCCGTTGACTTTCGGTGTCCCCAAAGGATCTGTACTTGGCCCGGTGCTATTCATCATGTACACGAAACCAATATCTAATGTCATCTCTCGCCACTCTGTTTCCTATGAAAGCTTTGCTGATGACACTCAGTTACAAAAATCTGGCCCTATTACTGACCTCCCCAACACAATCGAGACAACTAAGAACTGCATCTCTGACTTGAAATTGTGGATGACCGAAAATAAATTGAAACTTAATGACGACAAGACCGAGATCATGCTAGTTGTACCCCCTTCTCTTAAAAAAGAACCATCCCTTCCTGCCCAAATCTCTATAGCTGGAACTGATATTCAGTTGGCTTCTCAAGTACGAAACCTCGGTGTCATCTTCGACGAAACTCTCTGCTTCAAACAACAAGTCTCCACTGTCTGTAGAAATGCCTACTATGAACTGAGAAAAATTAGCTCCATCCGCCACTGCGTTTCTTCCGATGCTACAAAAACCCTCATTTGCTCTCTCGTTCTTTCAAGGCTAGATTACGGAAATGCCCTTCTTTCTGGTTCATTTGACTATCTCATTGAAAAACTGCAGAAAGTACAGAACAACTCCGCTAGATTAATCACAAAGACCCCTAAAAGACACCACATCACACCTGTTTTGAGATCCCTTCACTGGCTGCCTGTAAGAAGTCGTATTCAATACAAAATTGCATGCATTTGTTTCTCTTTCTTTCATGGTACAGGACCTGCTTATCTCTCTGAGATGTTATCAAAATATTCAAACCTCTCCTCTCTTCGCTCTGCAACAGATACCAATGTACTTAGTAAACCAAAAAGAAACAGAAAATCAACTAATTATGGATTTGAGAGATCCTTCAAGTACCAGGGACCTCTTGTCTGGGAGAAAATCCCCCGGAGCATTAGGGATTCCCAGTCACCATCTGCCTTTAGAACAGCCCTCAAAACACACATGTTTAAGTTAGACCTCTGAAGGAGATCCCATGATCGGCGAGTCATCGGCGCTGCCACGTGTATTATCTACTAAAGTGTGGCGTTCATGAGGATGTGTATGTGCCTGTGTGTGTTGTACTAGAATAACGTATGCGTACATGGAATGACATTGCGGGTTACCTGAACATTGACAATGACGAAAGAAAGATTGTGTGTGTGACTGTGTGCGCGCGCGTGTGTGTGTGTGTGTGCGTGTGCGTGTGTGTGTGCGTGGGTGTGTGTGACCATGTTTGAATTTATTCGGATTTAGTTCTCTTTCCTTGTTTGTATTATGATTGTGTAAGTGTAAAGCGCTCTGGGCTCGTCACCACGAGGTTTACGCGCTATATAAGTAATCGTTATTATTATTATTATTAACAGTGACCAGAAAAAGAAGTAGCACTAAAAGATGGTCACATTAAGCAGACTTGAGTCGAAGTGCGCGTGTGGATGGGTGTTTGTCAGTGTGCATGTTTGAGCATATACTTATTTATGTTAAACTGAGCCGATGTGGCAATGTTATGTATTGCAAAAGCGCAAAATGTGGATTTGACATCGCCCCTAATTGATGCACAATCTGCATGCGTATTGCAGGTGGTGATTACGAGATCCCATGAGAAGCGAGATGAAGAACCGGGACTTGGAGTCCGCTCGCCCCACATATATTATCTCCCCTTTGACCGTGCAAAGATTAGCATTTACGTGTGGATGTGTGTGTGTGTGTGTGTGCGTGTGCGTGTGCGTGTGTGTGTGTGTTTGTGTGTGTGTGTGTGTGGATGTGTGTGTACGTGTGTGTGTGTGTGTGTGTGTGTGTGTGTGTGTGTGTGTGTGTGTGTGTGTGTGTGTAAAAATGGCCTAAAGTTGTCCTTGTAACGTCAGCATTTATATTGTGACAAATGCTTTCGTTGTATATTTCACATTAAATGTTTTTTTTTATTTTTTCGTGGAATCAAATGTGATGTATATACTTTTTAAAATAACAATTGTTACCCCCCAGACACCCCCCCCCCCCCTCTGTTTTTATATTTAGTCAAGTTTTGACTAAATATTTTAACATCGAGGGGGAATCGAAACGAGGGTCGTGGTGTATGTGCGTGTGTGTGTGTGTGTGTGTGTCTGTCTGTCTGTGTGTGTGTGTGTGTGTGTAGAGCGATTCAGACTAAACTACTGGACCGATCTTTATGAAATTTGACATGAGAGTTCCTGGGTATGAAATCCCCGAACGTTTTTTTTCATTTTTTTGATAAATGTCTTTGATGACGTCATATCCGGCTTTTCGTGAAAGTTGAGGCGGCACTGTCACGCCCTCATTTTTCAACCAAATTGGTTGAAATTTTGGTCAAGTAATCTTCGACGAAGCCCGGACTTCGGTATTGCATTTCAGCTTGGTGGCTTAAAAATTAATTAATGACTTTGGTCATTAAAAATCTGAAAATTGTAAAAAAAAATAAAAATTTATAAAACGATCCAAATTTACGTTTATCTTATTCTCCATCATTTGCTGATTCCAAAAACATATAAATATGTTATATTCGGATTAAAAACAAGCTCTGAAAATTAAATATATAAAAATTATTATCAAAATTAAATTGTCCAAATCAATTTAAAAACACTTTCATCTTATTCCTTGTCGGTTCCTGATTCCAAAAACATATAGATATGATATGTTTGGATTAAAAACACGCTCAGAAAGTTAAAACAAAGAGAGGTACAGAAAAGCGTGCTATCCTTCTTAGCGCAACTACTACCCCGCTCTTCTTGTCAATTTCACTGCCTTTGCCATGAGCGGTGGACTGACGATGCTACGAGTATACGGTTTTGCTGAAAAATGGCATTGCGTTCAGTTTCATTCTGTGAGTTCGACAGCTACTTGACTAAATATTGTATTTTCGCCTTACGCGACTTGTTTACATTTAGTCAAGTTTTGACTAAATGTTTTAACATAGAGGGGGAATCGAAACGAGGGTCGTGGTGTATGTGTGTCTGTGTGTGTGTGTGTGTGTGTGTGTGTGTGTGTGTGTGTGTGTGTGTGTGTGTATGTATGTGTGTGTGTGTGTGTGTGTGTGTGCATGTGTGTGTACGTGTGTGTGTGTGTGTGTGTGTGTGTGTGTGTGTGTGTGTGTGTGTGTGTGTGAAAATGGCCTAAAGTTGTCCTTGTAACGTCAGCATTTATAATGTGACAAATGCTTTCGTTGTATATTTCACATTAAATGTTTTTTTATTTTTCGTGGAATCAAATGTGATGTATATACTTTTTAAAATAACAATCGTTACCCCCAGACACCCCCCCCCCCCCCCCTCTGTTTTTTACATTTAGTCAAGTTTTGACTAAATGTTTTAACATAGAGGGGGAATCGAAACGAGGGTCGTGGTGTATGTGTGTATGGGTGTGTGTGTGCGTGCGTGTGTGTGTGTGTGTGTGTGTGTGGTGTGTGTGTGTGTGTGTGCGTGTGTGTGTGTAGAGCGATTCAGAGTAAACTACTGGACCCATCTTTATGAAATTTTACATGAGAGTTTCTGGGTATGATATCCCCAGACGTTTTCTTCAATTGTTCGATACATGTCTTTGATGACGTCATGTAGCTTTTTGTAAAAGTTGAGGCGGCACTATCACACCCTCATTTTTCAATAAAATTGATTGAAATTTTGGCCAAGCAATCTTCGACGAAAGCCGGACTTTGGTATTGTATGTCAGCTGAGAGGCTTAAAAATTAATTGATAATGTTGGTCATTAAAAATCTGAAAATTGTAATTAAACATAATTTTTTATAAAAAGATCCAAAAACAATGTAATCTTTTTTGTTATTATTTGCTGATTCCAAAAACATATAAATATGTTATATTTGGATAAAAAACAAGCTTTGAAAATTAAAAATATAAAAATTATAATTAAAATTAAATTTCCGAAATCGATTTAAAAATTTCATCTTATTCCTTGTCGGTTCCTGATTCCAAAACACGTTCAGAACAAGCGGTGGACAGATGATGCAACGAGTATACGGTCTTGCGGAACAAATGCAGTGCGTTCAGTTTCATTATGTGAGTTCGACTCACAACTCAACTCAATGCCCGTCACTCC
>NW_027129086.1:0-5000 GCF_037325665.1 Littorina saxatilis
TTTCTAAGATCCCCAAAAAAGATTTCTGCCAAAACACGTAAAAAGTGCATTTTTGAAGATATTTTTCTTTGTCTCTAAAATCGGTGGTAGTAAGTCTGGACGGTTGCCTAAGAAATACTGAAACAACTTTTTTATGTTTCATTTTCACCCAACCATTATGCCTTGGACGTTTAGAGATAACTAAAATGAAGCGATCTCCATTGACTTTTTGTGTGATGGGAATCAATTTTTTCCTGTAATGCCACTGGTCGTTTTCATACGCAACCAAATCCAACCAACTTTACTACCACGAGTTCATGTTTTACAAAAACACGTTGAATGGCCACCAACTTCCACCCATGTTGTTTTTACTCTTATTCTAGTCTATTTTAGATTAAATATCAATCATCTTTTTTGATGATGTGCGTTTAGTTTTTTTACTGTGAAAATATTTTACGTCTCTAGGTAGCCGTTGTCATGGATTAGGGTTAGGGTTAGGGTTAGGGTTAGGGTGATTTTTTTTTCTTCAAATGTCATGTTTACGCAATGCACTGATCTATTACAATACCGGGCAGTAAAACTGCTCGTCGACAGTTGAGCAATATTTATGTCAGTTTTTTTCTGTTTTTTTTCCGTCTGTAGTCTTTGACCTCATACCAACTGCACACAATATCCATAGAGTACGGTTTTACCGACAGTTGCAATGTTAAACATAGACGTGAATGGCCCGGAAAAAATTTAATTATGATTTTAGAAACAAATTTGTAAAAACGGGTTTTTTTAAAGTAAAAAAGTGAAAAGCTGTAATTCAGCACAAATGAAACCATTAAGCTATTGTCGTCCTCCGCTGTGACCCGAAGACCAAGTCGGTTAGAAATTACAATTTGTTCGGTCATTAAACCTTGTCTGCCGATTTGATATATCTTGGGGCTTGACGGAGACTGACTTGTCTTGTGCAAAATGATGACTGTGACGGTTTCAGTTCTGCTGTATCATGTTGGAAAATATTTCTTCCCATGCACTCGTATAATTTCCAGTTAATCTGCAATTGTGCGAACAATTTGGCAGCAGGCACCTTTGAACTCTTCACTTGAACAAATTTATTGGTAAATATTTAAACTTTTTTTTTTAAATAATGAATTTGATGCTTTGAAATCATATTTAGCGGTTCATTGTCAGTTTACAAAACATATCATATGACATTGAAATGAACTGATTAATTTTGACAACAAAAACGAAAAACACCACAATAACAACCATTAAAAACAAACAAACAAACAAACAAACGAAGCACACACACACACACACACACAAACAGTGACTAATGACACTGACACACACCTACTGGCACTGACACTGAGTGCCATACCACAGTAAGACTCAGTACGAGCTCTAGACGAAACTTATTTTTTTAAACACATGTCATAGCACGCTGTTTGACGATCAAAAGCATTTTTACTTATGAGTTTCTGTAGTTTAGTCTTGTGGGGTGTTTCCGTATTTATTTTGTTCATTTTTCAATCAATCAATCAATCAATATGAGGCTTATATCGCGCGTATTCCGTGGGTACAGTTCTAAGCGCAGGGATTTATGTTTTTATTTTTTTTAATTAATTTTTTTATGCAATTTATATCGCGCACATATTCAAGGCGCATGGATTTATTTATGCCGTGTGAGATGGAATTTTTTTACACAATACATCACGCATTCACATCGGCCAGCAGATCGCAGCCATTTCGGCGCATATCCTACTTTTCACGGCCTATTATTCCAAGTCACACGGGTATTTTGGTGGACATTTTTATCTATGCCTATACAATTTTGCCAGGAAAGACCCTTTTGTCAATCGTGGGATCTTTAACGTGCACACCCCAATGTAGTGTACACGAAGGGACCTCGGTTTTTCGTCTCATCCGAAAGACTAACACTTGAACAGGAGAAAATTGCTAACGCCCTGACCCAGAGTCGAACTCGCAACCTCTCGCTTCCGCGCAAGTGCGTTACCACTCGGCCACCCAGTCCCTTGTCTTTATATAAAAAAAATAGAGGATCTGTCAGTGTCATTGGTTCTTACATCGAACGTTTGCTTTGGGGGCTTGATAGGTCTACTCAATTTCTGGTAAAGTTTTGAAAATAAATTCAGCAGGAGCTTTTACTTTACACTTTCTGTTCTCAATAGAAAAAAAAACCCACTAAAACATTAGTAACATTTCCACAAGTGCAAGTAACATTTCCACAAATGCGAGTAACAATCCACAATATTCTTTAGGTTACATTCCATTGTGGGTAACAATCCACAAATAAGGTAGCAATCCAGATCTGGAGTGAAGGAACCATCCACTGTGATAGGACACAATCCACCAGTTAAGTTGCCATCCACATGTGGATGGCCACCTAAATAGGCCTTAGGTCGCCAATCGTGTGGAAAGCAGAATGCACACACACACACAAACACACACACACACACGCACACACGCTCGTTGCGGAATTAAAAGAAAGAAAGAAACATATGGATAACGCAATCAACAGAACCAGAAAGAAGCAGGCACAAGAATGAAGCAAACCAACACTGATGCAAAAGAAGTAAAAAGAAAGAGATCAAAAACTTAAGACGCATAATGTCCTTTTGTCGACAAGGCGGCATGCTGATCAAAGTGTATGCATATAGATTATTTCATCTTCTGTGAGAATATTCCTTTTAGCATGAAAATGGTGCGTTCTTCTGCATACTGTCCTTTTGGGTATACAGTATCTCCCTTCAAAGCTGTCCTTTTGGGTATACAGTATCTCCCTTCAAAGCTGTCCTTTTGGGTATACAGTATCTCCCTTCAAAGCTGTCCTTTTGGGTATACAGTATCTCCCTTCAAAGCTGTCCTTTTGGGTATACAGTATCTCCCTTCAAAGCTGTCCTTTTGGGTATACAGTATCTCCCTTCAAAGCTGTCCTTTTGGGTATACAGTATCTCCCTTCAAAGCTGTCCTTTTGGGTATACAGTATCTCCCTTCAAAGCTGTCCTTTTGGGTATACAGTATCTCCCTTCAAAGCTGTCCTTTTGGGTATACAGTATCTCCCTTCAAAGCTGTCCTTTTGGGTATACAGTATCTCCCTTCAAAGCTGTCCTTTTGGGTATACAGTATCTCCCTTCAAAGCTGTCCTTTTGGGTATACAGTATCTCCCTTCAAAGCTGTCCTTTTGGGTATACAGTATCTCCCTTCAAAGCTGTCCTTTTGGGTATACAGTATCTCCCTTCAAAGCTGTCCTTTTGGGTATACAGTATCTCCCTTCAAAGCTGTCCTTTTGGGTATACAGTATCTCCCTTCAAAGCTGTCCTTTTGGGTATACAGTATCTCCCTTCAAAGCTGTCCTCAAATTAAGCCCGAAGTCGGCTTCGCGAAGTCCTTCTACTGAAAATGCCGTGCCAAAGCTTTGTGCACACAGCTGGGTGAAAAGGTTAACTTCGCCTAAATCATTCGAGGATTGAACGTTTTCTGACATATTTTTTTCTGGAATCAGGTATCAACTACGTCACAGAACGTTGTGAGCTAAACTCACAAACTCCAAATTTCTATTTTACGAATACGAATACTTTATTATCTCATACAGAGAAATTTCAGTGTGGTGCACATTAAAAAGACAAAACAAATAATAAGACAACAGATAAAAATACCATACGAAGCATACTACACTCGCGCACGCACATGTACACTAACGAATTGAAGACCCATGCTGAATATTAGGAACTGAGCAAACAATACCGAAACGAAACAGGAAAACAGAGAGAAAAAAGTAGACAACAAAAGGTGAAAAGCATATCTCTTCTAACACATTTTGGCTCCTCCCGTAAAAGTATTTGATTTGGCTAATATTATGTTCGCATTCAGCCAATCAGAGACATGCTGACACTAAGATTTAAATATCAGTGGTCTTTGCCGCGTGCTCGGGTAGAAGCAGAGCCAGAAGAAAGATAACGGTCGCTATGGCAACGGCGCTGTGAAGCATCAACAGGAGTTCTTGGAAACCAGTCACCTGTCAAACGAAACATCGCGAAATTAGGTCACTGATAACCAAGAATCAAGAAGGACAAAAACAAAGAATAACAAGTCGCGTAGGGCGAAATTACTACATTTAGTCACGCTGTGGAACTCACATAATGAAACTGAACGCACTGCATTTTTTCACAATGGTCGTAGTCCGCCGCTCGCGCAAAACGCAGTGAAATCGACGAGCCTGTTTAGCGCGGTAATGGCCAGGGTTGCGCTGTGCTGCATAGCACGCTTTTATGTACCTCTCTTAGTTTTAACTTTCTGAGCGTGTTTTTAATCCAAACATATCATATCTATATGTTTTTGGAATCAGGAACCAACAAGGAATAAGATGAAACTGTTTTTAAATCGATTTCCGAAATTTTATTTTAATCATAATTTTTATATTTTTAATTTTCAGAGCTTGTTTTTAATCCGAATATAACATATGTATATGTTTTTGAAATCATAAAATAATAAAGAATAAGATGAACGTCATTTTGGATCGTTTTATAACAAAATAATTTTAATTAAAATTTTCAGATTGTTAATGACCAAAGTCATTAATTAATTTTTAAGCTTCCAATCTCAAATGGAATACCAAAGTCCGGCCTTCGTCGAAGATTGCTGGGCCAAAATTTCAATCAATTTGATTGAAAAATGAGGGTGTGACAGTGCCGCCTCAACTTTTACAAAATGCCGGATATGACGTCATCAAAGACATTTATCCGAAAATGAAAAAAACGTCTGGGGATATCATACACAGGAACTCTCATGTAAAATTTCATAAAGATCGGTCCAGTAGTTTACTCTGAATCGCTCCACACACACACACACACACACACACACACACACACACACACACACACACACACACACACACACACACACACACACACACACACACACACACACAGACACACACACACACATACACCACGACCCTCGTCTCGATTCCCCCTCTATGTTAAAACATTTAGTCAAAACTTGACTAAATG